>NW_026529653.1:0-71605 GCF_028500815.1 Rissa tridactyla | reverse complement strand
CCAGAGACGCGGCCCTACCGGAAAATGCTTCGCAGGCTGGCGCGGCGGCGCCACGTGGGCGCCGGTGGCGCCGAGGCTGACGGCCGCCGGAAAGCCCGCAGCCCCACGGGCTGTGGGGCCACGCGAGCGGCTGCCAAAGAGCTTTCCAAGGAGGCACGGCTTTCCCTCCTGGCTCTTCGGGCGTGGGAGCTGTCGCCAGAGACGCGGCCCTACCGGATAATGCTTTGCAGGCTGGCGCGCGGCGGCGGCACGTGGGCGCCGGTGTCACCGAGGCTGACGGCCGCCGGAAAGCCCGCAGCCCCACGGGCTGTGGGGCCACGCGAGCGGCTGCCAAAGAGCTTTCCAACGAGACACGGCTTTCCCTCCTGCTCTTCGGGCGTGGGAGCTGTCGCCAGAGACGCGGCCCTACCGGAAAATGCTTCGCAGGATGGTGCGGCGGCGCCACGTCGGCGCCGGTTGTCGCCGAGGCTGACGGCCGCCGGAAAGCCCGCAGCCCCACGGGCTGTGGGGCCACGCGAGCGGCTGCCAAAGAGCTTTCCAACGAGGCACGGCTTTCCGTCCTGGCTCTTCGGGCGTGGGAGCTGTCACCAGAGCCGCGGCCCTACCGGAAAATGCTTCGCAGGCTGGCGTGGGGGCGCCACGTGGGCACCGGTGGCGCCGAGGCTGATGGCCGCCGGAAAGCCCGCAGCCCCACGGGCTGTGGGGCCACGCGAGCGGCTGCCAAAGAGCTTTCCAACGAGGCACGGCTTTCCCTCCTGGCTCTTCGGGCGTGGGAGCTGTCGCCAGAGCCGCGGCCCTACCGGAAAATGCTTCGCAGGCTGGTGCGGCGGCGCCACGTGGTCGCAGGTGTCGCCGAGGCTGACGGCCGCCGGAAAGCCCGCAGCCCCACGGGCTGTGGGGCCACGCGAGCGGCTGCCAAAGAGCTTTCCAACGAGGCACGGCTTTCCCACCTGGCTCTTCGGGTGTGGGAGCTGTCGCCAGAGCCGCGGCCGTACCGGGAAAATGCTTCGCAGCCTGGCGCAGGGGCGCCACGTGGGCCCGGTGTCGCCGAGGCTGACGGCCGCCAGAAAGCCCGCAGCCCCACGGGCTGTGGGGCCACGCGAGCGGCTGCCAAAGAGCTTTCCAAGGAGGCACGGCTTTCCCTCCTGGCTCTTCGGGCGTGGGAGCTGTCGCCAGAGCCGCGGCCCTACCGGAAAATGCTTCGCAGGCTGGTGCGGCGACGCCACGTGGGTGCCGGTGGCGCCGATGCTGACGGCCGCCAGAAAGCCCGCAGCCCCACGGGCTGTGGGGCCACGCGAGTGGCTGCCAAAGAGCTTTCCAACGAGGCACGGATTTCCCTCCTGGCTCTTCGGGCGTGGGAGCTGTCGCCAGAGCCGCGGCCCTACCGGAAAATGCTTTGCAGGCTGGCGCGGCGGCGCCACGTGGGCGCCGGTGTCACCGAGGCTGACAGCCGCCGAAAAGCCCGCAGCCCCACGGGCTGTGGGGCCACGCGAGCGGCTGCCAAAGAGCTTTCCAACGAGGGCACGGCTTTCCCTCCTGGCTCTTCGGGTGTGGGAGCTGTCGCCAGAGCCCGCGGCCCTACAGGAAAATGCTTCGCAGGCTGGCGCAGTGGCGAGACGTGGTCGCCGGTGTCGCCGAGGCTGACGGCCGCCGGAAAGCCCGCAGCCCCACGGGCTGTGGGGCCACGCGAGCGGCTGCCAAAGAGCTTTCCAAGGAGGCACGGCTTTCCCTCCTGGCATCTTCGGGCGTGGGATGCGGTCGCCAGAGCCGCGGCCCTACAGGAAAATGCTTTGCAGGCTGGTGCGGCGACGCCACGTGGGCGCCGGTGGCGCCGATGCTGACGGCCGCCGGAAAGCCCGCAGCCCCACGGGCTCTGGGGCCACGCGAGCGGCTGCCAAAGAGCTTTCCAACGAGGCACGGCTTTCCCTCCTGGCTCTTCGGGCGTGGGAGCTGTCGCCAGAGCCGCGGCCCTACTGGAAAATGCTTCGCAGGCTGGTGCGGCGGCGCCACGTGGTTGCAGGTATCGCCGAGGCTGACGGCCGCCGGAAAGCCCACAGCGCCACGGGCTGTGGGGCCACGCGAGCGGCTGCCAAAGAGCTTTCCAACGAGGCATGGCTTTCCCTCCTGGCTCTTCGGGCGTGGGAGCTGTCGCCAGAGCCGCGGCCCTACCGGAAAATGCTTCGCAGGCTGGCGCAGCGGCGAGACGTGGTCGCCGGTGTCACCGAGGCTGACGGCCGCCGGAAAGCCCGCAGCCCCACGGGCTGTGGGGCCACGCGAGCGGCTGCCAAAGAGCTTTCCAACGAGGCAACGGCTTTCCCTCCTGGCTCTTCGGGCGTGGGAGCTGTCGCCAGAGACGCGGCCCTACCGGAAAATGCTTTGCAGGCTGGCGCGGCGACGCCACGTGGGTGCCCGTGGCGCCGATGCTGACGGCCGCCAGAAAGCCCGCAGCCCCACGGGCTGTGGGGCCACGCGAGCGGCTGCCAAAGAGCTTTCCAACGAGGCACAGCTTTCCCTCCTGGCTCTTCGGGCGTGGAGCTATCGCCAGAGCCGCGGCCCTACCGGAAAATGCTTTGCAGGCTGGCGCGGGTGGCGCACGTGGGCGCCGGTGTCACCGAGGATGACGGCCGCCGGAAAGCCCGCAGCCCCATGGGCTGTGGGGCCACGCGAGCGGCTGCCAAAGAGCTTTCCAACGAGGCACGGCTTTCCCTCCTGGCTCTTCGGGCGTGGGAGCTGTCGCCAGAGCCGCGGCCCTACCGGAAAATGCTTCGCAGGCTGGCGCAGCGGCGAGACGTGGTCGCCGGTGTCGCCGTGAGGCTGACGGCCGCCGGAAAGCCCGCAGCCCCACGGGCTATGGGGCCACGCGAGCGGCTGCCAAAGAGCTTTCCAACGAGGCACGGCTTTCCGTCCTGGCTCTTCGGGGCGTGGGAGCTGTCGCCAGAGCCGCGGCCCTACCGGAAAATGCTTCGCAGGCTGGTGCGGCGGCGCCACGTGGGCGCCGATGGCCGCCGATGCTGACGGCCGCCAGAAAGCCCGCAGCCCCACGGGCTGTGGGGCCACGCGAGCGGCTGCCAAAGAGCTTTCCAACGAGGCACGGCTTTCCCTCCTGGCTCTTCGGGCGTGGAGCTGTCGCCAGAGCCGAGGCCCTACCGAAAATGCTTTGCAGGCTGGCGCGGCGGCGCCACGTGGGCGCCGGTGTCGCCGAGGCTGACAGCCGCCGGAAAGCCCGCAGCCCCACGGGCTGTGGGGCCACGCGAGCGGCTGCCAAAGAGCTTTCCAACGAGGCACGGCTTTCCCTCCTGGCTCTTCGGGTGTGGGAGCTGTCGCCAGAGCCGCGGCCCTACAGGAAAATGCTTCGCAGGCTGGCGCAGTGGCGAGACGTGGTCGCCGGTGTCGCCGAGGCTGACGGCCGCCGGAAAGCCCGCAGCCCCACGGGCTGTGGGGCCACGCGAGCGGCTGCCAAAGAGCTTTCCAACGAGGCACGGCTTTCCCTCCTGGCTCTTCGGGCGTGGGAGCTGTCGCCAGAGCCGCGGCCCTACTGGAAAATGCTTCGCAGGCTGGTGCGGCGGCGCCACGTGGTCGCAGGTGTCGCCGAGGCTGACGGCCGCCGGAAAGCCCGCAGCCCCACGGGCTGTGGGCCACGCGAGCGGCTGCCAAAGAGCTTTCCAACGAGGCACGGCTTTCCCTCCTGGCTCTTCGGGCGTGGGAGCTGTCGCCAGAGACGCGGCCCTACCCGGAAAATGCTTCGCAGGCTGGCGCGGCGGAGCCACGTGGGCGCCGGTGTCGCCGAGGCTGACGGCCGCCGGAAAGCCCGCAGCCCCACGGGCTGTGGGGCCACGCGAGCGGCTGCCAAAGAGCTTTCAACGAGGCACGCTTTCCCTCCTGGCTCTTCGGGCGTGGAGCTGTCGCCAGAGATGCGGCCCTACCGGAAAATGCTTCGCAGGCTGGCGCGGCGGCGCCACGTGGACGCCGGTGTCACCGAGGCTGACGGCCGCCGGAAAGCCCCGCAGCCCCACGGGCTGTGGGGCCACGTGAGCGGCTGCCAAAGAGCTTTCCAACGAGGCAACGGCTTTCCCTCCTGGCTCTTCGGGCGTGGGAGCTGTCGCCAGAGACGGCGGCCCTACCGGAAATGCTTCGCAGGCTGGTGCGGCGGCGCCACGTGGGCGCCGGTGGCGCCGAGGCTGACGGCCGCCGAAAAGCCCGCAGCCCCACGGGCTGTGGGGCCACGCGAGCGGCTGCCAAAGAGCTTTCCAAGGAGGCACGGCTTTCCCTCCTGGCTCTTCGGGCGTGGGAGCTGTCGCCAGAGCCGCGGCCCTACTGGAAAATGCTTCGCAGGCTGGTGCGGCGACGCCACGTGGGTGCCGGTGGCGCCGATGCTGACGGCCGCCAGAAAGCCCGCAGCCCCATGGGCTCTGGGGCCACGCGAGCGGCTGCCAAAGAGCTTTCCAACGAGGCACGGCTTTCCCTCCTGGCTCTTCGCGCGTGGGAGCTGTCGCCAGAGCCGCGGCCCTACCGGAAAATGCTTCTCAGGCAGGCGCGGGCGGCGCCACGTGGGGCGCCGGTGTCACCGAGGCTGACGGCCGCCGGAAGGCCCACAGCCCCACGGGCTGTGGGGCCACGCGAGCGGCTGCCAAAGAGCTTTCCAACGAGGACACGGCTTTCCTCCTGGCTCTTCGGGCGTGGGAGCTGTCGCCAGAGCCGCGGCCCTACTGGAAAATGCTTCGCAGGCTGGTGCGGCGGCGGCCACGTGGTCGCAGTGTCGCCGAGGCTGACGGCCGCCGGAAAGCCCGCAGCCCCACGGGCTGTGGGCCACGCGAGCGGCTGCCAAAGAGCTTTCCAACGAGGCACGGCTTTCCCTCCTGGCTCTTCGGGCGTGGGAGCTGTCGCCAGAGACGCGGCCCTACCGGAAAATGCTTCGCAGGCTGGCGCGGCGGAGCCACGTGGGCGCCGGTGTCGCCGAGGCTGACGGCCGCCGGAAAGCCCGCAGCCCCACGGGCTGTGGGGCCACGCGAGCGGCTGCCAAAGAGCTTTCCAACGAGGCACGGCTTTCCCTCCTGGCTCTTCGGGCGTGGGAGCTGTCGCCAGAGATGCGGCCCTACCGGAAAATGCTTTGCAGGCTGGCGCGGCGGCGCCACGTGGGCGCCGGTGTCACCGAGGCTGACGGCCGCCGGAAAGCCCGCAGCCCACGGGCTGTGGGGCCACGTGAGCGGCTGCCAAAGAGCTTTCCAACGAGGCACGGCTTTCCCTCCTGGCTCTTCGGGCGTGGGAGCTGTCGCCAGAGACGCGGCCCTACCGGAAAATGCTTCGCAGGCTAGGTGTCGGCGGCGCCACGTGGGCGCCGGTGTCGCCGAGGCTGACGGCCGCCGGAAAGCCCGCAGCCCCACGGGCTGTGGGGCCACGCGAGCGGCTGCCAAAGAGCTTTCCAAGGAGGCACGGCTTTCCCTCCTGGCTCTTCGGGCGTGGAGCTGTCGCCAGAGCCGCGGCCCTACCGGAAAATGCTTCGCAGGCTGGCGCGGCGGCGCCACGTGTGCACTTGTGTCGACGAGGCTGACGGCCGCCGGAAAGCCCGCAGCCCCACGGGCTGTGGGGCCACGCGAGCGGCTGCCAAAGAGCTTTCCAACGAGGCACGGCTTTCCCTCCTGGCTCTTCGGGCGTGGGAGCTGTCGCCAGAGACGCGGCCCTACCGGAAAATGCTTCGCAGGCTGGCGCAGCGGCGAGACGTGGTCGCAGGTGTCGCCGAGGCTGACGGCCGCCGGAAAGCCCGCAGCCCCACGGGCTGTGGGGCCACGTGAGCGGCTGCCAAAGAGCTTTCCAACGAGGCACGGCTTTCCTCCTGGCTCTTCGGGCGTGGGAGCTGTCGCCAGAGCCGCGGCCCTACCGGAAAATGCTTCGCAGGCTGGCGCAGCGGCGAGACGTGGTCGCCGGTGTCGCCGAGGCTGACGGCCGCCGGAAAGCCCGCAGCCCCACGGGCTATGGGCCACGCGAGCGGCTGCCAAAGAGCTTTCCCAACGAGGCACGGCTTTCCCGTCCTGGCTCTTCGGGCGTGGGAGCTGTCGCCAGAGCCGCGGCCCTACCGGAAAATGCTTCGCAGGCTGGTGCGGCGGCGCCACGTGGGCGCCGGTGGCGCCGATGCTGACGGCCGCCAGAAAGCCCGCAGCCCCACGGGCTGTGGGGCCACGCGAGCGGCTGCCAAAGAGCTTTCCAACGAGGCACGGCTTTCCCTCCTGGCTCTTCGGGCGGTGGGAGCTGTCGCCAGAGCCGAGGCCCTACCGGAAAATGCTTTGCAGGCTGGCGCGGCGGCGGCAACGTGGGCGCCGGTGTCACGGAGGCTGACGGCCGCCGGAAAGCCCGCAGCCCCACGGGCTGTGGGGCCACGCGAGCGGCTGCCAAAGAGCTTTCCAACGAGGCACGGCTTTCCCTCCTGGCTCTTCGGGTGTGGGAGCTGTCGCCAGAGCCGCGGCCCTACAGGAAAATGCTTCGCAGGCTGGCGCAGTGGCGAGACGTGGTCGCCGGTGTCGCCGAGGCTGACGGCCGCCGGAAAGCCCGCAGCCCCACGGGCTGTGGGGCCACGCGAGCGGCTGCCAAAGAGCTTTCCAAGGAGGCACGGCTTTCCCTCCTGGCTCTTCGGGCGTGGGAGCGGTCGCCAGAGCCGCGGCCCTACAGGAAAATGCTTTGCAGGCTGGTGCGGCGACGCCACGTGGGTGCCGGTGGCGCCGATGCTGACGGCCGCCAGAAAGCCCGCAGCCCCATGGGCTCTGGGGCCACGCGAGCGGCTGCCAAAGAGCTTTCCAACGAGGCACGGCTTTCCCTCCTGGGCTCTTCGGCGGTGGGAGCTGTCGCCAGAGCCGCGGCCCTACCCGGAAAATGCTTCTCAGGCAGGCGCGGCGGCGCCACGTGGGCGCCGGTGTCACCGAGGCTGACGGCCGCCGGAAGGCCCACAGCCCCACGGGCTGTGGGGCCACGCGAGCGGCTGCCAAAGAGCTTTCCAACGAGACACGGCTTTCCCTCCTGGCTCTTCGGGCGTGGGAGCTGTCGCCAGAGCCGCGGCCCTACTGGAAAATGCTTCGCAGGCTGGTGCGGCGGCGCCACGTGGTCGCAGGTGTCGCCGAGGCTGACGGCCGCCGGAAAGCCCGCAGCCCCACGGGCTGTGGGGCCACGCGAGCGGCTGCCCAAAGAGCTTTCCAACGAGGCACGGCTTTCCCTCCTGGCTCTTCGGGCGTGGGAGCTGTCGCCAGAGACGCGGCCCTACCGGAAAATGCTTCGCAGGCTGGCGCGGCGGAGCCACGTGGGCGCCGGTGTCGCCGAGGCTGACGGCCGCCGGAAAGCCCGCAGCCCCACGGGCTGTGGGGCCACGCGAGCGGCTGCCAAAGAGCTTTCCAACGAGGCACGGCTTTCCTCCTGGCTCTTCGGGCGTGGGAGCTGTCGCCAGAGATGCGGCCCTACCGGAAAATGCTTTGCAGGCTGGCGCGGCGGCGCCACGTGGGCGCCGGTGTCACCGAGGCTGACGGCCGCCGGAAAGCCCGCAGCCCCACGGGCTGTGGGGCCACGTGAGCGGCTGCCAAAGAGCTTTCCAACGAGGCACGGCTTTCCCTCCTGGCTCTTCGGGCGTGGGAGCTGTCGCCAGAGACGCGGCCCTACCGGAAAATGCTTCGCAGGCTGGTGCGGCGGCGCCACGTGGGCGCCGGTGTCGCCGAGGCTGACGGCCGCCGGAAAGCCCGCAGCCCCACGGGCTGTGGGGCCACGCGAGCGGCTGCCAAAGAGCTTTCCAACGAGGCATGGCTTTCCTCCTGGCTCTTCGGGCGTGGGAGCTGTCGCCAGAGCCGCGGCCCTACCGGAAAATGCTTCGCAGCCTGGCGCGGCGGCGCCACGTGTGCACTTGTGTCGACGAGGCTGACGGCCGCCGGAAAGCCCGCAGCCCCACGGGCTGTGGGGCCACGCGAGCGGCTGCCAAAGAGCTTTCCAACGAGGCACGGCTTTCCCTCCTGGCTCTTCGGGCGTGGGAGCTGTCGCCAGAGACGCGGCCCTACCGGAAAATGCTTCGCAGGCTGGCGCAGCGGCTGAGACGTGGTCGCCGGTGTCGCCGAGGCTGACGGCCGCCGGAAAGCCCGCAGCCCCACGCGGGCTGTGGGGCCACGTGAGCGGCTGCCAAAGAGCTTTCCAACGAGGCACGGCTTTCCCTCCTGGCTCTTCGGGCGTGGGAGCTGTCGCCAGAGCCGCGGCCCTACCGGAAAATGCTTCGCAGGATGGTGCGGGGGCGCCACGTGGGCGCCGGTGTCGCCGAGGCTGACGGCCGCCGGAAAGCCCGCAGCCCCACGGGCTGTGGGACCACGCAGAGCGGCTGCCAAAGAGCTTTCCAAGGATGCACGGCTTTCCCTCCTGGCTCTTCGGGCGTGGGAGCTGTCGCCAGAGCCGCGGCCCTACCGGAAAATGCTTCGCAGGCTGGCGTGGGGGCGCCACGTGGGCGCCGGTGGCGCCGAGGCTGATGGCCGCCGGAAAGCCCGCAGCCCCACGGGCTGTGGGGCCACGCGAGCGGCTGCCAAAGAGCTTTCCAACGAGGCACGGCTTTCCCTCCTGGCTCTTCGGGCGTGGGAGCTGTCGCCAGAGACGCGGCCCTACCGGAAAATGCTTCGCAGGCTGGCTCAGCGGCGAGACGTGGTCGCCGGTGTCGCCGAGGCTGACAGCCGCCGGGAAAGCCCGCAGCCCCACGGGCTGTGGGGCCCACGCGAGCGGCTGCCAAAGAGCTTTCCAACGAGGCACGGCTTTCCCTCCTGGCTCTTCGGGGCGTGGGAGCTGTCGCCAGAGCCGCGGGCCCTACAGGAAAATGCTTCGCAGGCTGGTGCGGCGACGCCACCTGGGTGCCGGTGGCGCCGAAGCTGACGGCCGCCAGAAAGCCCGCAGCCCCACGGGCTGTGGGGCCACGCGAGCGGCTGCCAAAGAGCTTTCCAACGAGGCACGGCTTTCCCTCCTGGCTCTTCGGGCGTGGGAGCTGTCGCCAGAGCCGCGGCCCTACCGGAAAATGCTTTGCAGGCTGGTGCGGCGGCACCACGTGGGCGCCGGTGTCACCGAGGCTGACGGCCGCCGGAAAGCCCGCAGCCCCACGGGCTGTGGGGCCACGCGAGCGGCTGCCAAAGAGCTTTCCAACGAGACACGGCTTTCCCTCCTGGCTCTTCGGGCGTGGGAGCTGTGGCCAGAGCCGCGGCCCTACCCGGAAAATGCTTCGCAGTCTGGTGCGGCGGCGCCACGTGGTCGCAGGTGTCGCCGAGGCTGACGGCCGCCGGAAAGCCCGCAGCCCCACGGGCTGTGGGGCACACGCGAGCGGCTGCCAAAGAGCTTTCCAACGAGGCACGGCTTTCCCTCCTGGCTCTTCGGGCGTGGGAGCTGTCGCCAGAGCCGCGGCCCTACCGGAAAATGCTTCGCAGGATGGTGCGGCGGCGCCACGTCGGCGCCGGTGTCGCTGAGGCTGACGGCCGCCGGAAAGCCCGCAGCCCCACGGGCTGTGGGGGCCACGCGAGCGGCTGCCAAGAGCTTTCCAACGAGGCACGGCTTTCGTCCTGGCTCTTCGGGCGTGGGAGCTGTCGCCAGAGCCGTGGCCCTACCGGAAAATGCTTCGCAGGCTGGCGTGGGGGCGCCACGTGGTCGCCGGTGGCGCCGAGGCTGATGGCCGCCGGAAAGCCCGCAGCCCCACGGGCTGTGGGGCCACGCGAGCGGCTGCCAAAGAGCTTTCCAACGAGGCACGGCTTTCCCTCCTGGCTCTTCGGGCGTGGGAGCTGTCGCCAGAGCCGCGGCCCTACCGGAAATGCTTCGCAGGCTGGTGCAGGCGGCGCCACGTGGTCGCAGGTGTCGCCGAGGCTGACGGCCGCCCGGAAAGCCCGCAGCCCCACGGGCTGTGGGGGCCACGCGAGCGGCTGCCAAAGAGCTTTCCAACGAGGCACGGCTTTCCCTCCTGGCTCTTCGGGTGTGGGAGCTGTCGCCAGAGCCGCGGCCCTACCGGAAAATGCTTCGCAGCCTGGCGCAGGGGCGCCACGTGGGCGCCGGTGTCGCCGAGGCTGACGGCCGCCGGAAAGCCCGCAGCCCCACGGGAGGTGGGGCCCACGCGAGCGGCTGCCAAAGAGCTTTCCAACGAGGCACGGCTTTCCCTCCTGGCTCTTCGGGCGTGGGAGCTGTCGCCAGAGACGCGGACCTACCGGAAAATGCTTTGCAGGCTGGCGCGGCGGCGCCACGTGGGCGCCGGTGTCACCGAGGCTGACGGCCGCCGGAAAGCCCGCAGCCCCACGGGCTGTGGGGCCACGCGAGCGTCTGCCAAAGAGCTTTCCAACGAGGCACGGCTTTCCCTCCTGGCTCTTCGGGCGTGGGAGCTGTCGCCAGAGCCGCGGCCTACAGGAAAATGCTTCGCAGGCTGGCGCAGTGGCGAGACGTGGTCGCCGGTGTCGCCGAGGCTGACGGCCGCCGGAAAGCCCGCAGCCCCACGGGCTGTGGGGCCACGCGAGCGGCTGCCAAAGAGCTTTCCAAGGAGGCACGGCTTTCCCTCCTGGCTCTTCGGGCGTGGGAGCTGTCGCCAGAGCCGCGGCCCTACCGGAAAATGCTTCGCAGCCTGGCGCGGCGGCGCCACGTGTGCACTTGTGTCGACGAGGCTGACGGCCGCCGGAAAGCCCGCAGCCCCACGGGCTGTGGGGCCACGCGAGCGGCTGCCAAAGAGCTTTCAGGAGGCACGGCTTTCCCTCCTGGCTCTTCGGGCGTGGGAGCTGTCGCCAGAGCCGCGGCCCTACCGGAAAAATGCTTCGCAGCCTGGCGCGGCGGCGCCACGTGTGCACTTGTGTCGACGAGGCTGACGGCCGCCGGAAAGCCCGCAGCCCCACGGGCTGTGGGGCCACGCGAGCGGCTGCCAAAGAGCTTTCCAACGAGGCACGGCTTTCCCTCCTGGCTCTTCGGGCGTGGGAGCTGTCGCCAGAGACGCGGCCCTACCGGAAAATGCTTCGCAGGCTGGCGCAGCGGCGAGACGTGGACGCCGGTGTCGCCGAGGGCTGACGGCCGCCGGAAAGCCCGCAGCCCCACGGGCTGTGGGGCCACGCGAGCGGCTGCCAAAGAGCTTTCCAACGAGGCACGGCTTTCCCTCCTGGCTCTTCGCGCGTGGGAGCTGTCGCCAGAGCCGCGGCCCTACCGGAAAATGCTTCGCAGGATGGTGCGGCGGCGCCACGTCGGCGCCGGTGTCGCTGAGGCTGACGGCCGCCGGAAAGCCCGCAGCCCCACGGGCTGTGGGGCCACGCGAGCGGCTGCCAAAGAGCTTTCCAACGAGGCACGGCTTTCCGTCCTGGCTCTTCGGGCGTGGGAGCTGTCGCCAGAGCCGTGGCCCTACCGGAAAATGCTCGCAGGCTGGCGTGGGGGCGCCACGTGGTCGCCGGTGGCGCCGAGGCTGATGGCCGCCGGAAAGCCCCGCAGCCCCACGGGCTGTGGGGCCACGCGAGCGGCTGCCAAAGAGCTTTCCAACGAGGCACGGCTTTCCCTCCTGGCTCTTCGGGCGTGGGAGCTGTCGCCAGAGCCGCGGCCCTACCGGAAAATGCTTCGCAGGCTGGTGCGGCGGGCGCCACGTGGTCGCAGGTGTCGCCGAGGCTGACGGCCGCCGGAAAGCCCGCAGCCCCACGGGCTGTGGGGCCACGCGAGGCGGCTGCCAAAGAGCTTTCCAACGAGGCACGGCTTTCCTCCTGGCTCTTCGGGTGTGGGAGCTGTCGCCAGAGCCGCGGCCCTACCGGAAAATGCTTCGCAGCCTGGCGCAGGGGCGCCACGTGGGCGCCGGGTGCGCCGAGGCTGACGGCCGCCGGAAAGCCCGCAGCCCCACGGGAGGTGGGGCCACGCGAGCGGCTGCCAAAGAGCTTTCCAACGAGGCACGGCTTTCCCTCCTGGCTCTTCGGGCGTGGGAGCTGTCGCCAGAGACGCGGACCTACCGGAAAATGCTTTGCAGGCTGGCGCGGCGGCGCCACGTGGGCGCCGGTGTCACCGAGGCTGACGGCCGCCGGAAAGCCCGCAGCCCCACGGGCCTGTGGGGCCACGCGAGCGTCTGCCAAAGAGCTTTCCAACGAGGCACGGCTTTCCCTCCTGCTCTTCGGGCGTGGAAGCTGTCGCCAGAGCCGCGGCCCTACAAGGGAAAATGCTTCGCAGGCTGGCGCAGTGGCGAGACGTGGTCGCCGGTTGTCGCCGAGGCTGACGGCCGCCGGGAAAGCCCGCAGCCCCACGGGCTGTGGGGCCACGCGAGCGGCTGCCAAAGAGCTTTCCAAGGAGGCACGGCTTTCCCTCCTGGCTCTTCGGACGTGGGAGCTGTCGCCAGAGCCGCGGCCCTACCGGAAAATGCTTCGCAGCCTGGCGCGGCGGCGCCACGTGTGCACTTGTGTCGACGAGGCTGACGGCCGCCGGAAAGCCCGCAGCCCCACGGGCTGTGGGGCCACGCGAGCGGCTGCCAAAGAGCTTTCCAAGGAGGCACGGCTTTCCCTCCTGGCTCTTCGGGCGTGGGAGCTGTCGCCAGAGCCGCGGCCCTACCGGAAAATGCTTCGCAGCCTGGCGCGGCGGCGCACGTGTGCACTTGTGTCGACGAGGCTGACGGCCGCCGGAAAGCCCGCAGCCCCACGGGCTGTGGGGCCACGCGAGCGGCTGCACAAAGAGCTTTCCAACGAGGCACGGCTTTCCCTCCTGGCTCTTCGGGCGTGGGAGCTGTCGCCAGAGACGCGGCCCTACCGGAAAATGCTTCGCAGGCTGGCGCAGCGGCGAGACGTGGTCGCCGGTGTCGCCGAGGCTGACGGCCGCGGAAAGCCCGCAGCCCACGGGCTGTGGGGCCACGCGAGCGGCTGCCAAAGAGCTTTCCAACGAGGCACGGCTTTCCTCCTGGCTCTTCGCGCGTGGGAGCTGTCGCCAGAGCCGCGGCCCTACCGGAAAATGCTTCTCAGGCAGGCGCGGCGGCGCCACGTGGGCGCCGGTGTCACCGAGGCTGACGGCCGCCGGAAGGCCCACAGCCCCACGGGCTGTGGGGCCACGCGAGCGGCTGCCAAAGAGCTTTCCTACGAGACACGGCTTTCCCTCCTGGCTCTTCGGGCGTGGAGCTGTCGCCAGAGCCGCGGCCCTACTGGAAAATGCTTCGCAGGCTGGTGCGGCGGCGCCACGTGGGCGCCGGTGTCACCGAGGCTGACGGCCGCCGGAAGGCCCACAGCCCCACGGGCTGTGGGGCCACGCGAGCGGCTGCCAAAGAGCTTTCCACGAGACACGGCTTTCCCTCCTGGCTCTTCGGGCGTGGGAGCTGTCGCCAGAGCCGCGGCCCTACCAGAAAATGCTTCGCAGGCTGGCGCGGCGGCGCCACATGGTCGCCGGTGTCGCCGAGGCTGACGGCCGCCAGAAAGCCCGCAGCCCCACGGGCTGTGGGGCCACGCGAGCGGCTGCAAAGAGCTTTCCAACGAGACACGGCTTTCCCTCCTGGCTCTTCGGGCGTGGGAGCTGTCGCCAGAGCCGCGGCCCTACTGGAAAATGCTTCGCAGGACTGGTGCGGCGGCGCCACGTGGTCGCAGGTGTCGCCGAGGCTGACGGCCGCGGAAAGCCCGCAGCCCCACGGCTGTGGGGCCACGCGAGCGGCTGCCAAAGAGCATTCCAACGAGACACGGCTTTCCCTCCTGGCTCTTCGGGCGTGGGAGCTGTCGCCAGAGCCGCGGCCCTACCGGAAAATGCTTCGCAGGATGGTGCGGCGGCGCCACGTCGGCGCCGGTGTCGCCGAGGCTAACGGCCGCCGGAAAGCCCGCAGCCCCACGGGCTGTGGGGCCACGCGAGCGGCTGCCAAAGAGCTTTCCAACGAGACACGGCTTTCCCTCCTGGCTCTTCGGGCGTGGGAGCTGTCGCCAGAGCCGCGGCCCTACCGGAAAATGCTTCGCAGTCTGGTGCGGCGGCGCCAACATGGTCGCCGGTGTCGCCGAGGCTGATGGCCGCCGAAAGCCCGCAGCCCACGGCTGTGGGGCCACGCGAGCGGCTGCCAACGAGCTTTCCAACGAGGCACGGGCTTTCCCTCCTGGCTCTTCGGGCGTGGGAGCTGTCGCCAGAGCCGCGGCCCTACTGGAAAATGCTTCGCAGGCTGGTGCGGCGGCGCCACGTGGGCGCCGGTGGCGCCGATGCTGACGCCGCCAGAAAGCCCGCAGCCCCACGGGCTGTGGGGCCACGCGAGCGGCTGCCAAAGAGCTTTCCAACGAGGCACGCGGCTTTCCCTCCTGGCTCTTCGGCGTGGGAGCTGTCGCCAGAGCCGCGGCCCTACCGCAAAATGCTTTGCAGGCTGGTGCGGCGGCGCCAACGTGGGCGCCGGTGTCACCGAGGCTGACGGCCGCCGGAAAGCCCGCAGCCCCACGGGCTGTGGGGCCACGCGAGTGGCTGCCAAAGAGTTTTCCAAGGAGGCACGGGCTTTCCCTCCTGGCTCTTCAGGCGTGGGAGCTGTCGCCAGAGCCGCGGCCCTACCGGAAAATGCTTCGCAGCCTGGCGCGGCGGCGCCACGTGTGCACTTGTGTCGACGAGGCTGACGGCCGCCGGAAAGCCCGCAGCCCCACGGGCTGTGGGGCCACGCGAGCGGCTGCCAAAGAGCTTTCCAACGAGGCACGGCTTTCCCTCCTGGCTCTTCGGGCGTGGGAGCTGTCGCCAGAGCCGCGGCCCTACCGGAAAATGCTTCGCAGGCTGGCGCAGCGGCGAGACGTGGTCGCCGGTGTCGCCGAGGCTGACGGCCGCCAGAAAGCCCGCAGCCCCACGGGCTGTGGGGCCACGTGAGGGGCTGCCAAAGTGCTTTCCAACGAGGCACGGCTTTCCCTCCTGGCTCTTCGGGCGTGGGAGCTGTCGCCAGAGACGCGGCCCTACCGGAAAATGCTTCGCAGGCTGGTGCGGCGACACCACGTGGGTGCCGGTGGCGCCGATGCTGACGGCCGCCAGAAAGCCCGCAGCCCCACGGGCTGTGGGGCCACGCGAGCGGCTGCCAAAGAGCTTTCCAACGAGGCACGGCTTTCCCTCCTGGCTCTTCGGGCGTGGGAGCTGTCGCCAGAGACGCGGCCCTACCGGAAAATGCTTCGCAGGCTGGCGCAGCGGCGAGACGTGGTCGCCGGTGTCGCGGAGGCTGACAGCCGCCGGAAAGCCCGCAGCCCCACGGGCTGTGGGGCCACGCGAGCGGCTGCCAAAGAGCTTTCCAACGAGGCACGGCTTTCCCTCCTGGCTCTTCGGGCGTGGGAGCTGTCGCCAGAGCCGCGGACCTACAGGAAAATGCTTCGCAGGCTGGTGCGGCGACGCCACCTGGGTGCCGGTGGCGCCGAAGCTGACGGCCGCCAGAAAGCCCGCAGCCCCACGGGCTGTGGGGCCACGCGAGCGGCTGCCAAAGAGCTTTCCAACGAGGCACGGCTTTCCCTCCTGGCTCTTCGGGCGTGGGAGCTGTCGCCAGAGACGCGGCCCTACAGGAAAATGCTTCGCAGGCTGGCGCAGTGGCGAGACGTGGGCGCCGGTGTCACCGAGGCTGACGGCCGCCGGAAAGCCCGCAGCCCCACGGGCTGTGGGGCCACGCGAGCGGCTGCCAAAGAGCTTTCCAAGGAGGCACGGCTTTCCCTCCTGGCTCTTCGGGCGTGGGAAGCGGTCGCCAGAGCCGCGGCCCTACAGGAAAATGCTTTGCAGGCTGGTGCGGCGACGCCACGTGGGTGCCGGGTGGCGCCGATGCTGACGGCCGCCAGAAAGCCCGCAGCCCCACGGGCTGTGGGGCCACGTGAGCGGCTGCCAAAGTGCTTTCCAACAAGGCATGGCTTTCCCTCCTGGCTCTTCGGGCGTGGGAGCTGTCGCCAGAGCCGCGGCCCTACCGGAAAATGCTTCGCAGGCTGGCGCGGCGGTGCCACGTGGGTGCCGGTGTCGCCGAGGCTGACGGCCGCCGGAAAGCCCGCAGCCCCACGGGCTGTGGGGCCACGCGAGTGGCTGCCAAAGAGCTTTCCAAGGAGGCACGGCTTTCCCTCCTGGCTCTTCGCGCGTGGGAGCTGTCGCCAGAGCCGCGGCCCTACCGGAAAATGCTTCGCAGGCAGGCGCGGCGGCGCCACGTGGGCGCCGGTGTCACCGAGGCTGACGGCCGCCGGAAGGCCCACAGCCCCACGGGCTGTGGGGGCCACGCGAGCGGCTGCCAAAGAGCTTTCCAACGAGACACGGCTTTCCCTCCTGGCTCTTCGGGCGTGGGAGCTGTCGCCAGAGCCGCGGCCCTACCAGAAAATGCTTCGCAGGCTGGCGCGGCGGCGCCACATGGTCGCCGGTGTCGCCGAGGCTGACGGCCGCCGGAAAGCCCGCAGCCCCACGGGCTGTGGGGCCACGCGAGCGGCTGCCAAAGAGCTTTCCAACGAGACACGGCTTTCCCTCCTGGCTCTTCGGGCGTGGGAGCTGTCGCCAGAGCCGCGGCCCTACCGGAAAATGCTTCGCAGGCTGGCGCGGCGGTGCCACGTGGGTGCCGGTGTCGCCGAGGCTGACGGCCGCCGGAAAGCCCGCAGCCCCACGGGCTGTGGGGCCACGCGAGTGGCTGCCAAAGAGCTTTCCAAGGAGGCACGGCTTTCCCTCCTGGCTCTTCGCGCGTGGGAGCTGTCGCCAGAGCCGCGGCCCTACCGGAAAATGCTTCGCAGGATGGTGCGGCGGCGCCACGTCGGCGCCGGTGTCGCCGAGGCTAACGGCCGCCGGAAAGCCCGCAGCCCCACGGGCTGTGGGGCCCACGCGAGCGGCTGCCAAAGAGCTTTCCAACGAGACACGGCTTTCCCTCCTGGCTCTTCGGGCGTGGGAGCTGTCGCCAGAGCCGCGGCCCTACCGGAAAATGCTTCGCAGTCTGGTGCGGCGGCGCCACGTGTGCCCTGGTGTCGCCGAGGCTGATGGCCGCCGGAAAGCCCGCAGCCCCACGGGCTGTGGGGCCACGCGAGCGGCTGCCAAAGAGCTTTCCAACGAGGCACGGCTTTCCCTCCTGGCTCTTCGGGCGTGGGAGCTGTCGCCAGAGCCGCGGCCCTACTGGAAAATGCTTCGCAGGCTGGTGCGGCGGCGCCACGTGGGCGCCGGTGGCGCCGATGCTGACGGCCGCCAGAAAGCCCGCAGCCCCACGGGCTGTGGGGCCACGCGAGCGGCTGCCAAAGAGCTTTCCAACGAGGCACGGCTTTCCCTCCTGGCTCTTCGGGCGTGGGAGCTGTCGCCAGAGATGCGGCCCTACCGGAAAATGCTTTGCAGGCTGGCGCAGCGGCGCCACGTGGACGCCGGTGTCACCGAGGCTGACGGCCGCCGGAAAGCCCGCAGCCCCACGGGCTGTGGGGCCACGTGAGCGGCTGCCAAAGAGCTTTCCAACGAGGCACGGCTTTCCCTCCTGGCTCTTCGGGCGTGGGAGCTGTCGCCAGAGACGCGGCCCTACCGGAAAATGCTTCGCAGGCTGGTGCGGCGGCGCCACGTGGGCGCCGGTGACGCCGAGGCTGACGGCCGCCGAAAAGCCTGCAGCCCCACGGGCTGTGGGGCCACGCGAGCGGCTGCCAAAGAGCTTTCCAACGAGGCACGGCTTTCCCTCCTGGCTCTTCGGGCGTGGGAGCTGTCGCCAGAGACGCGGCCCTACCGGAAAATGCTTCGCAGGCTGGCGCGGCGGCGCCACGTGTGCCCTGGTGTCGCCGAGGCTGACGGCCGCCGGAAAGCCCGCAGCCCCACGGGCTGTGGGGCCACGCGAGCGGCTGCCAAAGAGCTTTCCAACGAGGCATGGCTTTCCCTCCTGGCTCTTCGGGCGTGGGAGCTGTCGCCAGAGACGCGGCCCTACCGGATAATGCTTTGCAGGCTGGCGCGGCGGCGGCACGTGGGCGCCGGTGTCACCGAGGCTGACGGCCGCCGGAAAGCCCGCAGCCCCACGGGCTGTGGGGCCACGCGAGCGGCTGCCAAAGAGCTTTCCAACGAGACACGGCTTTCCCTCCTGGCTCTTAGGGCGTGGGAGCTGTCGCCAGAGACGCGGCCCTACCGGAAAATGCTTCGCAGGCTGGTGCGGCGACACCACGTGGGTGCCGGTGGCGCCGATGCTGACGGCCCGCCAGAAAGCCCGCAGCCCCACGGGCTGTGGGGCCACGCGAGCGGCTGCCAAAGAGCTTTCCAACGAGGCACGGCTTTCCCTCCTGGCTCTTCGGGCGTGGGAGCTGTCGCCAGAGCCGCGGCCCCTACCGGAAAATGCTTTGCAGGCTGGCGCGGCGGCGCCACGTGGGCGCCGGTGTCACCGAGGCTGACGGCCGCCGGAAAGCCCGCAGCCCCACGGGCTGTGGGGCCACGCGAGCGGCCTGCCAAAGAGCTTTCCAACGAGGCACGGCTTTCCCTCCTGGCTCTTCGGGCGTGGGAGCTGTGGCCAGAGCCGCGGCCCTACCGGAAAATGCTTCGCATGCTGGCGCGGCGGCGCCACGTGTGCCCTGGTGTCGCCGAGGCTGACGGCCGCCGAAAAGCCCGCAGCCCCACGGGCTGTGGGGCCACGCGAGCGGCTGCCAAAGAGCTTTCCAACGAGGCACGGCTTTCCCTCCTGGCTCTTCGGGGCGTGGAGCTGTCGCCAGAGACGGGGCCCTACCGGATAATGCTTTGCAGGCTGGCGCGGCGCCGGCACGTGGGCGCCGGTGTCACCGAGGGCTGACGGCCGACGGAAAGCCCGCAGCCCCACGGGCTGTGGGGGCCACGCGAGCGGGCTGCCAAAGAGCTTTCCAACGAGGCACGGCTTTCCCTCCTGGCTCTTCGGGCGTGGGAGCTGTCGCCAGAGCCGCGGCCCTACCGGAAAATGCTTCGCAGGATGGTGCGGCGGCGCCACGTCGGCGCCGGTGTCGCCGAGGCTGACGGCCGCCGGAAAGCCCGCAGCCCCACGGGCTGTGGGGCCACGCGAGCGGCTGCCAAAGAGCTTTCCAACGAGGCACGGCTTTCCGTCCTGGCTCTTCGGGCGTGGGAGCTGTCGCCAGAGCCGCGGCCCTACCGGAAAATGCTTCGCAGGCTGGCGTGGGGGCGCCAAGTGGGCGCCGGTGGCGCCGAGGCTGATGGCCGCCGGAAAGCCCGCAGCCCCACGGGCTGTGGGGCCACGCGAGCGGCTGCCAAAGAGCTTTCCAACGAGGCACGGCTTTCCCTCCTGGCTCTTCGGGCGTGGGAGCTGTCGCCAGAGACGCGGCCCTACCGGAAAATGCTTCGCAGGCTGGTGCGGCGGCGCCACGTGGTCGCAGGTGTCGCCGAGGCTGACGGCCGCCGGAAAGCCCCGCAGCCCCACGGGCTGTGGGGCCACGCGAGCGGCTGCCAAAGAGCTTTCCAACGAGGCATGGCTTTCCGTCCTGGCTCTTCGGGCGTGGGAGCTGTCGCCAGAGCCGCGGCCCTACCGGAAAATGCTTCGCAGGCTGGCGCAGCGGCGAGACGTGGTCGCCGGTGTCGCCGAGGCTGACGGCCGCCGGAAAGCCCGCAGCCCCCACGGGCTGTGGGGCCACGCGAGCGGCTGCCAAAGAGCTTTCCAACGAGGCACGGCTTTCCCTTCTGGCTCTTCGGGCGTGGGAGCTGTCGCCAGAGCCGCGGCCCTACCGGAAAATGCTTCGCAGGCTGGTGCGGCGGCGCCACGTGGGCGCCGGTGGCGCCGATGCTGACGGCCGCCGGAAAGCCCGCAGCCCCACGGGCTGTGGGGCCACGCGAGCGGCTGCCAAAGAGCTTTCCAACGAGGCACGGCTTTCCCTCCTGGCTCTTCGGGCGTGGGAGCTGTCGCCAGAGCCGCGGCCCTACCGCAAAATGCTTCTCAGGCTGGTGCGGCGGCGCCACGTGGGCGCCGGTGTCACCGAGGGCTGACGGCCGCCGGAAAGCCCGCAGCCCCACGGGCTGTGGGGCCACGCGAGCGGCTGCCAAAGAGCTTTCCAACGAGGCACGGCTTTTCCCTCCTGGCTCTTCGGGCGTGGGAGCTGTCGCCAGAGCCGCGGCCCTACAGGAAAATGCTTCGCAGGCAGGCGCGGCGGCGCCACGTGGGCGCCGGTGTCACCGAGGCTGACGGCCGCCGGAAGGCCCACAGCCCCACGGGCTGTGGGGCCACGCGAGCGGCTGCCAAAGAGCTTTCCAACGAGGCACGGCTTTCCCTCCTGGCTCTTCGCGCGTGGGAGCTGTCGCCAGAGCCGCGGCCCTACCGGAAAATGCTTCGCAGGCAGGCGCGGCGGCGCCACGTGGGCGCCGGTGGCGCCAATGCTGACGGCCGCCGGAAAGCCCGCAGCCCCCACGGGCTGTGGGGCCACGCGAGCGGCTGCCAAAGAGCTTTCCAACGAGGCACGGCTTTCCCTCCTGGCTCTTCGGGCGTGGGAGCTGTCGCCAGAGCCGCGGCCCTACCGGAAAATGCTTCGCAGGCTGGTGCGGAGGCGCCACGTGGTCGCAGGTCTCGCCGAGGCTGACGGCCGCCGAAAAGCCCGCAGCCCCACGGGCTGTGGGTCCACGCGAGCGGCTGCCAAAGAGCTTTCCAACGAGGCACGGCTTTCCCTCCTGGCTCTTCGGGCGTGGGAGCTGTCGCCAGAGACGCGGCCCTACCGGAAAATGCTTCGCAGGCTGGCGCGGCGGCGCCACGTGTGCCCTGGTGTCGCCGAGGCTGACGGCCGCCGAAAAGCCCGCAGCCCCACGGGCTGTGGGGCCACGCGAGCGGCTGCCAAAGAGCTTTCCAACGAGGCACGGCTTTCCCTCCTGGCTCTTCGGGCGTGGGAGCTGTCGCCAGAGCCGCGGCCCTACCGGATAATGCTTTGCAGGCTGGCGCGGCGGCGGCACGTGGGCGCCGGTGTCACCGAGGCTGACGGCCGACGGAAAGCCCGCAGCCCCACGGGCTGTGGGGCCACGCGAGCGGCTGCCAAAGAGCTTTCCAACGAGACACGGCTTTCCCTCCTGGCTCTTCGGGCGTGGGAGCTGTCGCCAGAGCCGCGGCCCTACCGGAAACTGCTTCGCAGGTTGGTGCGGCGGCGCCACGTCGGCGCCGGTGTCGCCGAGGCTAACGGCCGCCGGAAAGCCCGGAGCCCCACGGGCTGTGGGGCCACGCGAGCGGCTGCCAAAGAGCTTTCCAACGAGACACGGCTTTCCCTCCTGGCTCTTCGGGCGTGGGAGCTGTCGCCAGAGCCGCGGCCCTACCGGAAAATGCTTCGCAGTCTGGTGCGGCGGCGCCACATGGTCGCCGGTGTCGCCGAGGCTGATGGCCGCCGGAAAGCCCGCAGCCCCACGGGCTGTGGGGCCACGCGAGCGGCTGCCAAAGAGCTTTCCAACGAGGCACGGCTTTCCCTCCTGGCTCTTCGGGCGTGGGAGCTGTCGCCAGAGCCGCGGCCCTACCGGAAAATGCTTGGCTTTCCCTCCTGGCTCTTCGGGCGTGGGAGCTGTCGCCAGAGCCGCGGCCCTACCGGAAAATGCTTCGCAGGCTGGCGTGGGGGACGCCACGTGGGCGCCGGTGGCGCCGAGGCTGATGGCGCCCGGAAAGCCCGCAGCCCCACGGGCTGTTGGGGCCACGCGAGCGGGCTGCCAAAGAGCTTTCCAACGAGGCACGGGCTTTCCCCTCCTGGCTCTTCGGGCGTGGGAGCTGTCGCCAGAGACGCGGCCCTACCGGAAAATGCTTCGCAGGCTGGTTGCGGCGGCGCCAGGTGGTCGCAGGTGTCGCCGAGGCTGACGGCCGCCGGAAAGCCCGCAGCCCCACGGGCTGTGGGGCCACGCGAGCGGGCTGCCAAAGAGCTTTCCAACGAGGCACGGCTTTCCCTCCTGGCTCTTCGGGCGTGGGAGCTCTCGCCAGAGCCGTGGCCCTACCGGAAAATGCTTCGCAGGCTGGCGTGGCGGCGCCACGTGGGCGCCGGTGGCGCCGAGAGGCTGATGGCCGCCGGAAAGCCCGTCAGCCCCACGGGCTGTGGGGCCACTGCGAGCGGCTGCCAAAGAGCTTTCCAACGAGGCACGGCTTTCCCTCCTGGCTCTTCGGGCGTGGGAGCTGTCGCCAGAGACGCGGCCCTACCGGAAATGCTTCGCAGGCTGGTGCGGCGGCGCCACGTGGTCGCAGGTCTCGCCGAGGCTGACGGCCGCCGAAAAGCCCGCAGCCCCACGGGCTGTGTGGTCCACGCGAGCGGCTGCCAAAGAGCTTTCCAACGAGGCACGGCTTTCCCTCCTGGCTCTTCGGGCGTGGGGAGCTGTCGCCAGAGCTGCGGCCCTACCGGAAAATGCTTCGCAGGCTGCGCGCGGCGGCGCCACGTGTGCCCTGGTGTCGCCGAGGCTGACGGCCGCCGAAAAGCCCGCAGCCCCACGGGCTGTGGGGCCACGCGAGCGGCTGCCAAAGAGCTTTCCAAGGAGGCACGGCTTTCCCTCCTGGCTCTTCGGGCGTGGGAGCTGTCGCCAGAGCCACCGTCCTACCGGATAATGCTTATGCAGGCCTGGCCGCGGCGGGCGGCACGTGGGCGCCGGTGTCACCGAGGCTGACGGCCGACGGAAAGCCCGCAGCCCCACGGGCTGTGGGGCCACGCGAGCGGCTGCCAAAGAGCTTTCCAACGAGACACGGCTTTCCCCTCCTGGCTCTTCGGGCGTGGGAGCTGTCGCCAGAGCCGCGGCCCTACCGGAAACTGCTTCGCAGGTTGGTGCGGCGGCGCCACGTCGGCGCCGGTGTCGCCGAGGCTAACGGCCGCCGGAAAGCCCGGAGCCCCACGGGCTGTGGGGGCCACGCGAGCGGCTGCCAAAGAGCTTTCCAACGAGACACGGCTTTCCCTCCTGGCTCTTCGGGCGTGGGAGCTGTCGCCAGAGACGCGGCCCTACCGGAAAATGCTTCGCAGGCTGGCGCGGCGGCGCCACGTGTGCCCTGGTGTCGCCGAGGCTGACGGCCGCCGAAAAGCCCGCAGCCCCACGGGCTGTGGGGCCACGCGAGCGGCTGCCAAAGAGCTTTCCAACGAGGCACGGCCTTTCCCTCCTGGCTCTTCGGGCGTGGGAGCTGTCGCCAGAGACGCGGCCCTACCGGATAATGCTTTGCAGGCTTGGCGCGGCGGCTGCACGTGGGCGCTCCGGTGTCACCGAGAGGCTGACGGCCGATTGGAAAGCCCGCAGCCCCACGGGCTGTGGGGCCACGCGAGCGGCTGCCAAAGAGCTTTCCAACGAGACACGGCTTTCCCTCCTGGCTCTTCAGGCGTGGGAGCTGTCGCCAGAGCCGCGGCCCTACCGGAAAATGCTTCGCAGGATGGTGCGGCGGCGCCACGTGGGCGCCGGTGTCGCCGAGGCTGACGGCCGCCGGAAAGCCCGCAGCCCCACGGGCTGTGGGACCACGCGAGCGGCTGCCAAAGAGCTTTCCAAGGATGCATGGCTTTCCCTCCTGGCTCTTCGGGCGTGGGAGCTGTCGCCAGAGCCGCGGCCCTACCGGAAAATGCTTCGCAGGCTGGCGTGGGGGCGCCACGTGGGCGCCGGTGGCGCCGAGGCTGATGGCCGCCGGAAAGCCCGCAGCCCCACGGGCTGTGGGGCCACGCGAGCGGCTGCCAAAGAGCTTTCCAACGAGGCACGGCTTTCCCTCCTGGCTCTTCGGGCGTGGGAGCTGTCGCCAGAGACGCGGCCCTACCGGAAAATGCTTCGCAGGCTGGTGCGGCGGCGCCACGTGGTCGCAGGTGTCGCCGAGGCTGACGGCCGCCGGAAAGCCCGCAGCCCCACGGGCTGTGGGGCCACGCGAGCGGCTGCCAAAGAGCTTTCCAACGAGGCACGGCTTTCCCACCTGGCTCTTCGGGTGTGGGAGCTGTCGCCAGAGCCGCGGCCCTACCGGAAAATGCTTCGCAGCCTGGCGCAGGGGCGCCACGTGGGCGCCGGTGTCGCCGAGGCTGACGGCCGCCGGAAAGCCCGCAGCCCCACGGGCTGTGGGGCCACGCGAGCGGCTGCCAAAGAGCTTTCCAACGAGGCACGGCTTTCCCTCCTGGCTCTTCGGGCGTGGGAGCTGTCGCCAGAGCCGCGGCCCTACCGGAAAATGCTTCGCAGGCTGGTGCGGCGACGCCACGTGGGTGCCGGTGGCGCCGATGCTGACGGCCGCCAGAAAGCCCGCAGCCCCACGGGCTGTGGGGCCACGCGAGCGGCTGCCAAAGAGCTTTCCAACGAGGCACGGCTTTCCCTCCTGACTCTTCGGGCGTGGGAGCTGTCGCCAGAGCCGCGGCCCCTACCGGAAAATGCTTTGCAGGCTGGCGCGGCGGCGCCACGTGGGCGCCGGTGTCACCGAGGCTGACGGCCGCCGGAAAGCCCGCAGCCCCACGGGCTGTGGGGCCACGCGAGCGGCTGCCAAAGAGGTTTCCAAAGGAAAATGCTTCGCAGGCTGGCGCAGTGGCGAGACGTGGTCGCCGGGTGTCGCCGAGGCTGACGGCCCGCCGGAAAGCCCGCAGCCCCACGGGCTGTGGGGCCACTGCGAGCGGCTGCCAAAGAGCTTTCCAACGAGGCACGGCTTTCCCTCCTGGCTCTTCGGGCGTGGGAGCGGTCGCCAGAGCCGCGGCCCTACAGGGAAAATGCTTTGCAGGCTGGTGCGGCGACGCCACGTGGGTGCCGGGTGGCGCCGATGCATGACGGCCGCCAGAAAGCCCGCAGCCCCACGGGCTGTGGGGCCACGCAAGCGGCTGCCAAAGAGCTTTCCAACGAGGCACGGCTTTCCCTCCTGGCTCTTCGCGCGTGGGAGCTGTCGCCAGAGCCGCGGCCCTACCGGAAAATGCTTCGCAGGCAGGCGCGGCGGCGCCACGTGGGCGCCGGTGTCACCGAGGCTGACGGCCGCCGGAAGGCCCACAGCCCCACGGGCTGTGGGGCCACGCGAGCGGCTGCCAAAGAGCTTTCCAACGAGACACGGCTTTCCCTCCTGGCTCTTCGGGCGTGGGAGCTGTCGCCAGAGCCGCGGCCCTACCGGAAAATGCTTCGCAGGCTGGCGCGGCGGCGCCACATGGTCGCCGGTGTCCGCCGAGGCTGACGGCCGCCGGAAAGCCCGCAGCCCCACGGGCTGTGGGGCCACGCGAGCGGCTGCCAAAGAGCTTTCCAACGAGGCACGGCTTTCCCCTCCTGGCTCTTCGGGCGTGGGAGCTGTCGCCAGAGCCGCGGCCCTACCGGAAAATGCTTCGTAGGCTTATGCGGCGACGCCACGTGGGTGCCGGTGGCGCCGATGCTGACGGCCGCCAGAAAAGCCCGCAGCCCCACGGGCTGTGGGGCCACGCGAGCGGCTGCCAAAGAGCTTTCCAACAAGGCACGGCTTTCCCTCCTGGCTCTTCGGGCGTGGGAGCTGTCGCCACAGCCGCGGCCCTACCGGAAAATGCTTTGCAGGCTGGGCGCGTGCGGCGCCACGTGGGCGCCGGTGTCACCGAGGCTGACGGCCGCCAGAAAGCCCGCAGCCCCACAGGCTGTGGGGCCACGCGAGCGGCTGCCAAAGAGCTTTCCAACGAGACACGGCTTTCCTCCTGGCTCTTCGGGCGTGGGAGCTGTCGCCAGAGCCGCGGCCCTACCGGAAAAATGCTTCGCAGGCTGGCGCGGCAGCGCCACATGGTCGCCCGGTGTCGACGAGGCTGACGGCCGCCGGAAAGCCCGCAGCCCACGGGCTGTGGGGCCACGCGAGCGGCTGCCAAAAGAGCTTTCCAACGAGACACGGCTTTCCCTCCTGGCTCTTCGGGCGTGGGAGCTGTCGCCAGAGCCGCGGCCCTACTGGAAAATGCTTCGCAGGCTGGTGCGGCGGCGCCACGTGGTCGCAGGTGTCGCCGAGGCTGACGGCCGCCGGAAAGCCCGCAGCCCCACGGGCTGTGGGGCCACGCGAGCGGGCTGCCAAAGAGCTTTTCCAACGAGGCATGGCTTTCCCTCCTGGCTCTTCGGGCGTGGGAGCTGTCGCCAGAGCCGCGGCCCTACCGGAAAATGCTTCGCAGGCTGGCGCAGCGGCGAGACGTGGTCGCCGGTGTCGCCGAGGCTGACGGCCGCCGGAAGCCCGCAGCCCCACGGGCTGTGGGGCCACGCGAGCGGCTGCCAAAGAGCTTTCCAACGAGGCACGGCTTTCCCTCCTGGCTCTTCGGGCGTGGGAGCTGTCGCCAGAGCCGCGGCCCTACCGGAAAATGCTTTGCAGGCTGGCGCGGCGACGCCACGTGGGTGCCCGTGGCGCCGATGCTGACGGCCGCCAGAAAGCCCGCAGCCCCACGGGCTGTGGGGCCACGCGAGCGGCTGCCAAAGAGCTTTCCAACGAGGCACAGCTTTCCCTCCTGGCTCTTCGGGCGTGGGAGCTATCGCCAGAGCCGCGGCCCTACCGGAAAATGCTTTGCAGGCTGGCGCGGCGGCGCCACGTGGGCGCCGGTGTCACCGAGGCTGACGGCCGCCGGAAAGCCCGCAGCCCCATGGGCTGTGGGGCCACGCGAGCGGCTGCCAAAGAGCTTTCCAACGAGGCACGGCTTTCCCTCCTGGCTCTTCGGGCGTGGGAGCTGTCGCCAGAGCCGCGGCCCTACCGGAAAATGCTTCGCAGGCTGGCGCAGCGGCGAGACGTGGTCGCCGGTGTCGCCGAGGCTGACGGCCGCCGGAAAGCCCGCAGCCCCACGGGCTGTGGGGCCACGCGATCGGCTGCCAAAGAGCTTTCCAACGAGGCACGGCTTCCCTCCTGGCTCTTCGGGCGTGGGAGCTGTCGCCAGAGACGCGGCCCTACCGGAAAATGCTTCGCAGGCTGGTGCGGCGGCGCCACGTGGGCGCGGTGGCGCCGATGCTGACGGCCGCCAGAAAGCCCGCAGCCCCACGGGCTGTGGGGCCACGCGAGCGGCTGCCAAAGAGCTTTCCAACGAGGCACGGCTTTCCCTCCTGGCTCTTCGGGCGTGGGAGCTGTCGCCAGAGCCGCGGCCCTACCGCAAAATGCTTTGCAGGCTGGTGCGGCGGCGCCACGTGGTCGCAGGTGTCACCGAGGCTGACGGCCGCCGGAAAGCCCGCAGCCCCACGGGCTGTGGGGCCACGTGAGCGGCTGCCAAAGTGCTTTCCAACAAGGCATGGCTTTCCCTCCTGGCTCTTCGGGCGTGGGAGCTGTCGCCAGAGCCGCGGCCCTAGCGGAAAATGCTTCGCAGGGCTGGCGCGGCGGTGCCACGTGGGCGCCGGTGTCGCCGAGGCTGACGGCCGCCGGAAAGCCCGCAGCCCCACGGGCTGTGGGGGCCACGCGAGTGGCTGCCAAAGAGCTTTCCAAGGAGGCACGGCTTTTCCCTCCTGGCTCTTCGGGCGTGGGAGCTGTCGCCAGAGCCGCGGCCCTACCGGAAAATGCTTCACAGCCTGGCGCGTCGGCGCCACGTGTGCACTTGTGTCGACGAGGCTGACGGCCGCCGGAAAGCCCGCAGCCCCACGGGCTGTGGGGCCACGCGAGCGGCTGCCAAAGAACTTTCCAACGAGGCACGGCTTTCCCTCCTGGCTCTTCGGGCGTGGGAGCTGTCGCCAGAGACGCGGCCCTACCGGAAAATGCTTCGCAGGCTGGCGCAGCGGCGAGACGTGGTCGCCGGTGTCGCCGAGGCTGACGGCCGCCGGAAAGCCCGCAGCCCCACGGGCTGTGGGGCCACGTGAGCGGCTGCCAAAGAGCTTTCCAACGAGGCACGGCTTTCCCTCCTGGCTCTTCGGGCGTGGGAGCTGTCGCCAGAGACGCGGCCCTACCGGAAAATGCTTCGCAGGATGGTGCGGCGACACCACGTGGGTGCCGGTGGCGCCGATGCTGACGGCCGCCAGAAAGCCCGCAGCCCCACGGGCTGTGGGGCCACGCGAGCGGCTGCCAAAGAGCTTTCCAACGAGGCACGGCTTTCCCTCCTGGCTCTTCGGGCGTGGGAGCTGTCGCCAGAGCCGCGGCCCTACCGGAAAATGCTTTGCAGGCTGGCGCGGCGGCGCCACGTGGGCGCCGGTGTCACCGAGGCTGACGGCCGCCGGAAAGCCCGCAGCCCCACGGGCTGTGGGGCCACGCGAGCGGCTGCCAAAGAGCTTTCCAACGAGGCACGGCTTTCCCCTCCTGGCTCTTCGGGCGTGGGAGCTGTCGCCAGAGACGCGGCCCTACCGGAAAAATGCTTCGCAGGCTGGCTCAGCGGCGAGACGTGGTCGCCGGTGTCGCCGAGGCTGACAGCCGCCGGAAAGCCCGCAGCCCCACGGGCTGTGGGGCCACGCGAGCGGCTGCCAAAGAGCTTTCCAACGAGGCACGGCTTTCCCTCCTGGCTCTTCGGGCGTGGGAGCTGTCGCCAGAGCCGCGGCCCTACAGGAAAATGCTTCGCAGGCTGGTGCGGCGACGCCACCTGGGTGCCGGTGGCGCCGAAGCTGACGGCCGCCAGAAAGCCCGCAGCCCCACGGGCTGTGGGGCCCACGCGAGCGGCTGCCAAAGAGCTTTCCAACGAGGCACGGCTTTCCTCCTGGCTCTTCGGGCGTGGGAGCTGTCGCCAGAGACGCGGCCCTACCGGAAAATGCTTTGCAGGCTGGTGCGGCGGCGCCCACGTGGGCGCCGGTGTCACCGAGGCTGACGGCCGCCAGAAAGCCCGCAGCCCCACGGGCTGTGGGGCCACGCGAGCGGCTGCCAAAGAGCTTTCAACGAGGCACGGCTTTCCCCTCCTGGCTCTTCGGGTGGGGGAGCTGTGGCCAGAGCCGCGGCCCTACCGGAAAATGCTTCGCAGTCTGGTGCGGCGGCGCCACGTGGTCGCAGGTGTCGCCGAGGCTGACGGCCGCCGGAAAGCCCGCAGCCCCACGGGCTGTGGGGCCACGCGAGCGGCTGCCAAAGAGCTTTCCAACGAGGCACGGCTTTCCCTCCTGGCTCTTCGGGCGTGGGAGCTGTCGCCAGAGCCGCGGCCCTACAGGAAAATGCTTCGCAGGCTGGCGCAGTGGCGAGACGTGGTCGCCGGTGTCGCCGAGGCTGACGGCCGCCGGAAAGCCCGCAGCCCCACGGGCTGTGGGGCCACGCGAGCGGCTGCCAAAGAGCTTTCCAACGAGGCACGGCTTTCCCTCCTGGCTCTTCGGCTTGGGAGCGGTCGCCAGAGCCGCGGCCCTACAGGAAAATGCTTTGCAGGCTGGCGCGGCGACGCCACGTGGGTGCCCGTGGCGCCGATGCTGACGGCCGCCAGAAAGCCCGCAGCCCCACGGGCTGTGGGACCACGCGAGCGGCTGCCAAAGAGGTTTCCAACGAGGCACGGCTTTCCCTCCTGGCTCTTCGGGCGTGGGAGCTGTCGCCAGAGCCGCGGCCCTACCGGAAAATGCTTCGCAGGCTGGCGCAGCGGCGAGACGTGGTCGCCGGTGTCGCCGAGGCTGACGGCCGCCGGAAAGCCCGCAGCCCCACGGGCTGTGGGGCCACGCGAGCGGCTGCCAAAGAGCTTTCCAACGAGGCACGGCTTTCCCTCCTGGCTCTTCGGGCGTGGGAGCTGTCGCCACAGCCACGGCCCTACCGGAAAATGCTTTGCAGTCTGGCGCGGCGACGCCACGTGGGTGCCCGTGGCGCCGATGCTGACGGCCGCCAGAAAGCCCGCAGCCCCACGGGCTGTGGGGCCACGCGAGCGGCTGCCAAAGAGCTTTCCAACGAGGCACAGCTTTCCCTCCTGGCTCTTCGGGCGTGGGAGCTATCGCCAGAGCCGCGGCCCTACCGGAAAATGTTTTGCAGGCTGGCGCGGCGGCGCCACGTGGGCGCCGGTGTCACCGAGGCTGACGGCCGCCGGAAAGCCCGCAGCCCCATGGGCTGTGGGGCCACGCGAGCGGCTGCCAAAGAGCTTTCCAACGAGGCACGGCTTTCCCTCCTGGCTCTTCGGGCGTGGGAGCTGTCGCCAGAGACGCGGCCCTACCGGAAAATGCTTCGCAGGCTGGTGCGGCGGCGCCACGTGGTCGCCGGTGTCGCCGAGGCTGACGGCCGCCGGAAAGCCCGCAGCCCCACGGGCTGTGGGGCCACGCGAGCGGCTGCCAAAGAGCTTTCCAACGAGGCACGGCTTTCCCTCCTGGCTCTTCGGGCGTGGGAGCTGTCGCCACAGCCGCGGCCCTACCGGAAAATGCTTCGCAGGCTGGTGCGGCGGCGCCACGTGGGCGCCTGTGGCGCCGATGCTGACGGCCGCCGGAAAGCCCGCAGCCCCACGGGCTGTGGGGCAACGCGAGCGGCTCCCAAAGAGATTTCCAACAAGGCACGGCTTTCCCTCCTGGCTCTTCGGGCGTGGGAGCTGTCGCCAGAGCCGCGGCCCTACCGGAAAATGCTTCGCAGGCTGGCGCAGCGGCGAGACGTGGTCGCCGGTGTCGCCGAGGCTGATGGCCGCCGGAAAGCCCGCAGCCCCACGGGCTGTGGGTCCACGCGAGCGGCTGCCAAAGAGCTTTCCAACGAGGCACGGCTTTCCCTCCTGGCTCTTCGGGCGTGGGAGCTGTCGCCAGAGCCGCGGCCCTACCGGAAAATGCTTTGCAGGCTGGCGTGGGGGCGCCACGTGGGCGCCGGTGGCGCCGAGGCTGACGGCCGCCGGAAAATCCGCAGCCCCACGGGCTGTGGGGCCACGCGAGCGGCTGCCAAAGAGCTTTCCAACGAGGCACGGCTTTCCCTCCTGGCTCTTCGGGCGTGGGAGCTGTCGCCAGAGCCGCGGCCCTACCGGAAAATGCTTCGCAGGCTGGTGCAGTGGCGAGACGTGGTCGCCGGTGTCGCCGAGGCTGACGGCCGCCGGAAAGCCCGCAGCCCCACGGGCTGTGGGGCCACGCGAGCGGCTGCCAAAGAGCTTTCCAACGAGGCACGGCTTTCCCACCTGGCTCTTCGGGTGTGGGAGCTGTCGCCAGAGCCGCGGCCCTACCGGAAAATGCTTCGCAGCCTGGCGCAGGGGCGCCACGTGGGCGCCGGTGTCGCCGAGGCTGACGGCCGCCGGAAAGCCCGCAGCCCCACGGGCTGTGGGGCCACGCGAGCGGCTGCCAAAGAGCTTTCCAAGGAGGCACGGCTTTCCCTCCTGGCTCTTCGGGCGTGGGAGCTGTCGCCAGAGCCGCGGCCCTACCGGAAAATGCTTCGCAGGCTGGTGCGGCGACGCCACGTGGGTGCCGGTGGCGCCGATGCTGACGGCCGCCAGAAAGCCCGCAGCCCCACGGGCTGTGGGGCCACGCGAGCGGCTGCCAAAGAGCTTTCCAACGAGGCACGGCTTTCCGTCCTGGCTCTTCGGGCGTGGGAGCTGTCGCCAGAGACGCGGCCCTACTGGAAAATGCTTCACAGGCTGGTGCGGCGGCGCCACGTGGTCGCGGTGGCGCCGAGGCTGACGGCCGCCGGAAAGCCCGCAGCCCCACGGGCTGTGGGGCCACGCGAGCGGCTGCCAAAGAGGTTTCCAACGAGGCACGGCTTTCCCACCTGGCTCTTCGGGTGTGGGAGCTGTCGCCAGAGCCGCGGCCCTACCGGAAAATGCTTCGCAGCCTGGCGCAGGGGCGCCACGTGGGCGCCGGTGTCGCCGAGGCTGACGGCCGCCGGAAAGCCCGCAGCGCCACGGGCTGTGGGGCCACGCGAGCGGCTGCCAAAGAGCTTTCCAACGAGGCACGGCTTTCCCTCCTGGCTCTTCGGGCGTGGGAGCTGTCGCCAGAGCCGCGGCCCTACCGGAAAATGCTTCGCAGGATGGTGCGGCGGCGCCACGTGGGCGCCGGTGTCGCTGAGGCTGACGGCCGCCGGAAAGCCCGCAGCCCCACGGGCTGTGGGGCCACGCGAGCGGCTGCCAAAGAGCTTTCCAACGAGGCACGGCTTTCCCTCCTGGCTCTTCGGGCGTGGGAGCTGTCGCCAGAGACGCGGCCCTACCGGAAAATGCTTCGCAGGCTGGCGTGGGGGTGCCACGTGGGCGCCGGTGGCGCCGAGGCTGACGGCCGCTGGAAAGCCCGTAGCCCCACTTGCTGTGGGGCCACGTGAGCAGCTGCCAAAGAGCTTTCCAACGAGGCACGGCTTTCCCTCTTGGCTCTTCGGGCGTGGGAGCTGTCGCCAGAGCCGCGGCCCTACCGGAAAATGCTTCGCAGGCTGGCGCGGCGGCGCCACGTGGGCGCAGGTGTCGCCGAGGCTGACGGCCGCCGGAAAGCCCGCAGCCCCACGGGCTGTGGGGCCACGCGAGCGGCTGCCAAAGAGCTTTCCAACGAGGCACGGCTTTCCCTCCTGGCTCTTCGGGCGTGGGAGCTGTCGCCAGAGCCGCGGCCCTACCGGAAAATGCTTCGCAGGCTGGCGCGGGGGCGCCATGTGGGCTCCGGTGTCGCCGAGGCTGACGTCCGCCGGAAAGCCCGCAACCCCACGGGCTGTGGGGCCACGCGAGCGGCTGCCAAAGAGCTTTCCAACGAGACACGGCTTTCCCTCCTGGCTCTTCAGGCGTGGGAGCTGTCGCCAGAGCCGCGGCCCTACCGGAAAATGCTTCTCAGGCTGGTGCGGCGGCGCCACGTGGGCGCCGGTGTCGCTGAGGCTGACGGCCGCCGGAAAGCCCGCAGCCCCACGGGCTGTGGGGCCACACGAGCGGCTACCAAAGAGCTTTCCAACGAGGCACGGCTTTCCCTCCTGGCTCTTCGGGCGTGGGAGCTGTCGCCAGAGCTGTGGCCCTACCAGAAAATGCTTCGCAGGCTGGCGCAGCGGCGCCACGTGGACGCCGGTGTCGCCGAGGCTGACGGCCGCCGGAAAGCCCGCAGCCCCACGGGCTGTGGGGCCACGTGAGCGGCTGCCAAAGAGCTTTCCAACGAGGCACGGATTTCCCTCCTGGCTCTTCGGGCGTGGGAGCTGTCGCCAGAGCCGCGGCCCTACCGGAAAATGCTTCGCAGGCTGGTGCGGCGGGTCCACGTCGGCGCCGGTGGCGCCGAGGCTGACGGCCGCCGAAAAGCCCGCAGCCCCACGGGCTGTGGGGCCACGCGAGCGGCTGCCAAAGAGCTTTCCAACGAGACACGGCTTTCCCTCCTGGCTCTTCAGGCGTGGGAGCTGTCGCCAGAGCCGCGGCCCTACCGGAAAATGCTTCTCAGGCTGGTGCGGCGGCGCCACGTGGGCGCCGGTGTCGCTGAGGCTGACGGCCGCCGGAAAGCCCGCAGCCCCACGGGCTGTGGGGCCACGCGAGCGGCTGCCAAAGAGCTTTCCAACGAGGCACGGCTTTCCCTCCTGGCTCTTCGGGCGTGGGAGCTGTCGCCAGAGACGCGGCCCTACCGGAAAATGCTTCGCAGGCTGGCGTGGGGGTGCCACGTGGGCGCCGGTGGCGCCGAGGCTGATGGCCGCCGGAAAGCCCGCAGCCCCACGGGCTGTGGGGCCACGCGAGCGGCTGCCAAAGAGCTTTCCAACGAGGCACGGCTTTCCGTCCTGGCTCTTCGGGCGTGGGAGCTGTCGCCAGAGACGCGGCCCTACTGGAAAATGCTTCGCAGGCTGGTGCGGCGGCGCCACGTGGTCGCGGTGGCGCCGAGGCTGACGGCCGCCGGAAAGCCCGCAGCCCCACGGGCTGTGGGGCCACGCGAGCGGCTGCCAAAGAGGTTTCCAACGAGGTACGGCTTTCCCACCTGGCTCTTCGGGTGTGGGAGCTGTCGCCTGAGCCGCGGCCCTACCGGAAAATGCTTCGCAGCCTGGCGCAGGGGCGCCACGTGGGCGCCGGTGTCGCCGAGGCTGACGGCCGCCGGAAAGCCCGCAGCCCCACGGGCTGTGGGGCCACGCGAGCGGCTGCCAAAGAGCTTTCCAACGAGGCACGGCTTTCCCTCCTGGCTCTTCGGGCGTGGGAGCTGTCGCCAGAGACGCGGCCCTACCGGAAAATGCTTCGCAGGCTGGCGCGGCGGCGCCACGTGGTCGCAGGTGTCGCCGAGGCTGACGGCCGCCGAAAAGCCCGCAGCCCCACGGGCTGTGGGGCCACGCGAGCGGCTGCCAAAGAGCTTTCCAACGAGGCACGGCTTTCCCTCCTGGCTCTTCGGGCGTGGGAGCTGTCGCCAGAGCCGCGGCCCTACCGGAAAATGCTTCGCAGGCTGGCGCGGCGGGGCCACGTGTGCCCTGGTGTCGCCGAGGCTGACGGCCGCCGAAAAGCCCGCAGCCCCACGGGCTGTGGGGCCACGCGAGCGGCTGCCAAAGAGCTTTCCAAGGAGGCACGGCTTTCCCTCCTGGCTCTTCGGGCGTGGGAGCTGTCGCCAGAGACGCGGCCCTACCGGATAATGCTTTGCAGGCTGGCGCGGCGGCGGCACGTGGGCGCCGGTGTCACCGAGGCTGACGGCCGACGGAAAGCCCGCAGCCCCACGGGCTGTGGGGCCACGCGAGCGGCTGCCAAAGAGCTTTCCAACGAGGCACGGCTTTCCCTCCTGGCTCTTCGGGCGTGGGAGCTGTTGCCAGAGCCGCGGCCCTACCGGAAAATGCTTCGCAGTCTGGTGCGGCGGCGCCACATGGTCGCCGGTGTCGCCGAGGCTGACGGCCGCCGGAAAGCCCGCAGCCCCACGGGCTGTGGGGCCACGCGAGCGGCTGCCAAAGAGGTTTCCAACGAGGCACGGCTTTCCCTCCTGGCTCTTCAGGCGTGGGAGCTGTCGCCAGAGCCGCGGCCCTACCGGAAAATGCTTCGCAGGCTGGTGCGGCGGCGCCACGTTGGCGCAGGTGGCGCCGATGCTGACGGCCGCCAGAAAGCCCGCAGCCCCACGGGCTGTGGGGCCACGCGAGCGGCTGCCAAAGAGCTTTCCAACGAGGCACGGCTTTCCCTCCTGGCTCTTCGGGCGTGAGAGCTGTCGCCAGAGACGCGGCCCTACCGGAAAATGCTTCGCAGGCTGGCGCGGCGGAGCCACGTGGGCGCCGGTGTCACCGAGGCTGACGGCCGCCGGAAAGCCCGCAGCCCCACGGGCTGTGGGGCCACGCGAGCGGCTGCCAAAGAGCTTTCCAACGAGGCATGGCTTTCCCTCCTGGCTCTTCGGGCGTGGGAGCTGTCGCCAGAGATGCGGCCCTACCGGAAAATGCTTCGCAGGCTGGCGCGGCGGCGCCACGTGGACGCCGGTGTCACCGAGGCTGACGGCCGCCGGAAAGCCCGCAGCCCCACGGGCTGTGGGGCCACGTGAGCGGCTGCCAAAGAGCTTTCCAACGAGGCACGGCTTTCCCTCCTGGCTCTTCGGGCGTGGGAGCTGTCGCCAGAGACGCGGCCCTACCGGAAAATGCTTCGCAGGCTGGTGCGGCGGCGCCACGTGGGCGCCGGTGTCGCCGAGGCTGACGGCCGCCGAAAAGCCCGCAGCCCCACGGGCTGTGGGGCCACGCGAGCGGCTGCCAAAGAGCTTTCCAACGAGGCACGGCTTTCCCTCCTGGCTCTTCGGGCGTGGGAGCTGTCGCCAGAGCCGCGGCCCTACCGGAAAATGCTTCGCAGGCTGGTGCGGCGATGCCACGTGGGTGCCGGTGGCGCCGATGCTGACGGCCGCCAGAAAGCCCGCAGCCCCACGGGCTGTGGGGCCACGCGAGCGGCTGCCAAAGAGCTTTCCAACGAGACACGGCTTTCCCTCCTGGCTCTTCGGGCGTGGGAGCTGTCGCCAGAGCTGCGGCCCTACTGGAAAATGCTTCGCAGGCTGGTGCGGCGGCGCCACGTGGGCGCTGGTGACGCCGAGGCTGACGGCCGCCGGAAAGCCCGCAGCCCCACGGGCTGTGGGGCCACGTGAGCGGCTGCCAAAGAGCTTTCCAACGAGGCACGGCTTTCCCTCCTGGCTCTTCGGGCGTGGGAGCTGTCGCCAGAGACGCGGCCCTACCGGAAAATGCTTCGCAGGCTGGCGCGGCGGCGCCACGTGTGCCCTGGTGTCGCCGAGGCTGACGGCCGCCGGAAAGCCCGCAGCCCCACGGGCTGTGGGGCCACGCGAGCGGCTGCCAAAGAGCTTTCCAACGAGGCACGGCTTTCCCTCCTGGCTCTTCGGGCGTGGGAGCTGTCGCCAGAGCTGTGGCCCTACCGGAAAATGCTTCGCAGGCTGGCGCAGCGGCGCCACGTGGACGCCGGTGTCGCCGAGGCTGACGGCCGCCGGAAAGCCCGCAGCCCCACGGGATGTAGGACCACGTGAGCGGCTGCCAAAGAGCTTTCCAACGAGGCACGGATTTCCCTCCTGGCTCTTCGGGCGTGGGAGCTGTCGCCAGAGCCGCGGCCCTACCGGAAAATGCTTCGCAGCCTGGTGCGGCGGGTCCACGTCGGCGCCGGTGTCGCCGAGGCTGACGGCCGCCGAAAAGCCCGCAGCCCCACGGGCTGTGGGGCCACGCGAGCGGCTGCCAAAGAGCTTTCCAACGAGACACGGCTTTCCCTCCTGGCTCTTCGGGCGTGGGAGCTGTCGCCAGAGCCGCGGCCCTACCGGAAAATGCTTCGCAGGATGGTGCGGCGGCGCCACGTGGGCGCCGGTGTCGCTGAGGCTGACGGCCGCCGGAAAGCCCGCAGCCCCACGGGCTGTGGGGCCACGCGAGCGGCTGCCAAAGAGCTTTCCAACGAGGCACGGCTTTCCCTCCTGGCTCTTCGGGCGTGGGAGCTGTCGCCAGAGACGCGGCCCTACCGGAAAATGCTTCGCAGGCTGGCGTGGGGGTGCCACGTGGGCGCCGGTGGCGCCGAGGCTGACGGCCGCTGGAAAGCCCGTAGCCCCACTTGCTGTGGGGCCACGTGAGCAGCTGCCAAAGAGCTTTCCAACGAGGCACGGCTTTCCCTCTTGGCTCTTCGGGCGTGGGAGCTGTCGCCAGAGCCGCGGCCCTACCGGAAAATGCTTCGCAGGCTGGCGCGGCGGCGCCACGTGGGCGCAGGTGTCGCCGAGGCTGACGGCCGCCGGAAAGCCCGCAGCCCCACGGGCTGTGGGGCCACGCGAGCGGCTGCCAAAGAGCTTTCCAACGAGGCACGGCTTTCCCTCCTGGCTCTTCGGGAGTGGGAGCTGTCGCCAGAGCCGCGGCCCTACCGGAAAATGCTTCGCAGGCTGGCGCGGGGGCGCCACGTGGGCGCTGGTGTCGCCGAGGCTGACGGCCGCCGGAAAGCCCGCAGCCCCACGGGCTATGGGGCCACGCGAGTGGCTGCCAAAGAGCTTTCCAACGAGGCACGGCTTTCCCTCCTGGCTCTTCGGGCGTGGGAGCTGTCGCCAGAACCGCGGCCCTACCGGAAAATGCTTCGCAGGCTGGCGTGGCCGCGCCACGTGGGCCCCGGTGTCGCCGAGGCTGACGGCCGCCGGAAAGCCCGCAGCCCCACGGGCTGTGGGGCTACGCGAGTGGCTGCCAAAGAGCTTTCCAACAAGGCACGGCTTTCCCTCCTGGCTCTTCGGGCGTGGGAGCTGTCGCCAGAGACGCGGCCCTACCGGAAAATGCTTCTCAGGCTGGCGTGGCGGCGCCACGTGGGCGCCGGTGTCGCCGAGGCTGATGGCCGCCGGAAAGCCCGCAGCCCCACGGGCTGTGGGGCTACGCGAGTGGCTGCCAAAGAGCTTTCCAACGAGGCACGGCTTTCCCTCCTGGCTCTTCGGGATTGGGAGCTGTCGCCTGAGCCGCGGACCTACCGGAAAATGCTTCGTAGGCAGGTGTGGCGTCGCCAAGTGGGCACCGGTGTTGCCAAGGCTGACGTCCGCCGGAAAGCCCGCAGCCCCACGGGCTGTGGGGCCACGCAAGCGACTGCCAAAGAGCTTTCCAAGGAGGCACGGCTTTCCCTCCTGGCTCTTCGGGCGTGGGAGCTGTCGCCAGAGCCAAGGCCCTACCGGAAAATGCTTCGCAGGCTGGCGCAGCGGCGAGGCGTTGTCGCCGGTGTCGCCGAGGCTGACGGCTGCCGGAAAGCCCGCAGCCCCACGGGCTGTGGGGCCACGTGAGCGGCTGCCAAAGAGCTTTCCAACGAGGCACGGCTTTCCCTCCTGGCTCTTCGGGCGTGGGAGCTGTCGCCAGAGCCGCGGCCCTACCGGAAAATGCTTCGCAGGCTGGCGCGGCGGCGCCACGTGGGCGCAGGTGGCGCCGAGGCTGACGGCCGCCGGAAAGCCCGCAGCCCCACGGGCTGTGGGGCCACGCGAGCGGCTGCCAAAGAGCTTTCCAACGAGGCACGGCTTTCCCTCCTGGCTCTTCGGGCGTGGGAGCTGTCGCCAGAGACGCGGCCCTACCGGAAAATGCTTCGCAGGATGGTGCGGCGGCGCCACGTCGGCGCCGGTGTCGCCGAGGCTGACGGCCGCCAGAAAGCCCGCAGCCCCACGGGCTGTGGGGCCACGCGAGCGGCTGCCAAAGAGCTTTCCAACGAGACACGGCTTTCCATCCTGGCTCTTCGGGCGTGGGAGCTGTCGCCAGAGCCGCGGCCCTACCGGAAAATGCTTCGCAGGCTGGCGCGGCGGCGCCACGTGGGCGCCGGTGGCGCCGAGGCTGACGGCTGCCAGAATGCCCGCAGCCCCACGGGCTGTGGGGCCACGCGAGCGGCTGCCAAAGAGCTTTCCAACGAGGCACGGCTTTCCCTCCTGGCTCTTCGGGCGTGGGAGCTGTCGCCAGAGCCGCGGCCCTACCGGAAAATGCTTCGCAGGCTGGCGCGGGGGCGCCATGTGTGTGCAGGTGGCGCCGAGGCTGACGGCCGCCGGAAAGCCCACAGCCCCACAGGCTGTGGGGCCACGCGAGCGGCTGCCAAAGAGCTTTCCAACGAGGCACGGCTTTCCCTCCTGGCTCTTCGGGCGTGGGAGCTGTCGCCAGAGCCGTGGCCCTACCGGAAAATGCTTCGCAGGCTGGAGCGGCGGCGCCACGTGGGCGACGGTGGCGCCGAGGCTGACGGCCGCCGGAAAGCCCGCAGCCCCACGGGCTGTGGGGCCACGCGAGCGGCTGCCAAAGAGCTTTCCAACGAGGCACGGCTTTCCCTCCTGGCTCTTCGGGCGTGGGAGCTGTCGCCAGAGCCGCGGCCCTACCGGAAAATGCTTCGCAGGCTGGCGCGGCGGTGCCACGTGTTCGCCGGTGGCGCCGAGGCTGACGGCCGCCGGAAAGCCCGCAGCCCCACGGGATGTAGGACCACGCGAGCGGCTGCCAAAGAGCTTTCCAACGAGGCACTGCTTTCCCTCCTGGCTCTTCGGGCGTGGGAGCTGTCGCCAGAGACGCGGCCCTACCGGAAAATGCTTCGCAGGCTGGCGCGGCGGCGCCACGTGTGCACTGGTGTCGCCGAGGCTGATGGCCGCCGGAAAGCCCGCAGCCCCACGGGCTGTGGGGCCACGCGAGCGGCTGCCAAAGAGCTTTCCAACGAGGCACGGCTTTCCCTCCTGGCTCTTCGGGCGTGGGAGCTGTCGCCAGAGACGCGGCCCTACCAGAAAATGCTTCGCAGGCTGGCGCGGCGGCGCCACGTGTGCCCTGGTGTCGCCGAGGCTGACGGCCGCCGGAAAGCCCGCAGCCCCACGGGCTGTGGGGCCACGCGAGCGGCTGCCAAAGAGCTTTCCAACGAGGCACGGCTTTCCCTCCTGGCTCTTCGGGCGTGGGAGCTGTCGCCAGAGCTGTGGCCCTACCGGAAAATGCTTCGCAGGCTGGCGCAGCGGCGCCACGTGGACGCCGGTGTCGCCGAGGCTGACGGCCGCCGGAAAGCCCGCAGCCCCACGGGCTGTGGGGCCACGTGAGCGGCTGCCAAAGAGCTTTCCAACGAGGCACGGCTTTCCCTCCTGGCTCTTCGGGCGTGGGAGCTGTCGCCAGAGACGCGGCCCTACCGGAAAATGCTTCGCAGGCTGGTGCGGCGGCGCCACCTCGGCGCCGGTGGCGCCGAGGCTGACGGCCGCCGAAAAGCCCGCAGCCCCACGGGCTGTGGGGCCACGCGAGCGGCTGCCAAAGAGCTTTCCAACGAGACACGGCTTTCCCTCCTGGCTCTTCAGGCGTGGGAGCTGTCGCCAGAGCCGCGGCCCTACTGGAAAATGCTTCTCAGGCTGGTGCGGTGGCGCCACGTGGTCGCCGGTGTCGCTGAGGCTGACGGCCGCCGGAAAGCCCGCAGCCCCACGGGCTGTGGGGCCACACGAGCGGCTGCCAAAGAGCTTTCCAACGAGGCACGGCTTTCCCTCCTGGCTCTTCGGGCGTGGGAGCTGTCGCCAGAGCTGTGGCCCTACCGGAAAATGCTTCGCAGGCTGGCGCAGCGGCGCCACATGGGCGCCGGTGTCGCCGAGGCTGACGGCCGCCGGAAAGCCCGCAGCCCCACGGGATGTGGGGCCACGTGAGCGGCTACCAAAGAGCTTTCCAACGAGGCACGGATTTCCCTCCTGGCTCTTCGGGCGTGGGAGCTGTCGCCAGAGCCGCGGCCCTACCGGAAAATGCTTCGCAGGCTGGTGCGGCGGGTCCACGTCGGCGCCGGTGGCGCCGAGGCTGACGGCCGCCGAAAAGCCCGCAGCCCCACGGGCTGTGGGGCCACGCGAGCGGCTGCCAAAGAGCTTTCCAACGAGACACGGCTTTCCCTCCTGGCTCTTCGGGCGTGGGAGCTGTCGCCAGAGCCGCGGCCCTACCGGAAAATGCTTCGCAGGATGGTGCGGCGGCGCCACGTGGGCGCCGGTGTCGCTGAGGCTGACGGCCGCCGGAAAGCCCGCAGCCCCACGGGCTGTGGGGCCACGCGAGCGGCTGCCAAAGAGCTTTCCAACGAGGCACGGCTTTCCCTCCTGGCTCTTCGGGCGTGGGAGCTGTCGCCAGAGACGCGGCCCTACCGGAAAATGCTTCGCAGGCTGGCGTGGGGGTGCCACGTGGGCGCTGGTGGCGCCGAGGCTGATGGCCGCTGGAAAGCCCGTAGCCCCACTTGCTGTGGGGCCACGTGAGCAGCTGCCAAAGAGCTTTCCAACGAGGCACGGCTTTCCCTCTTGGCTCTTCGGGCGTGGGAGCTGTCGCCAGAGCCGCGGCCCTACCGGAAAATGCTTCGCAGGCTGGCGCGGCGGCGCCACGTGGGCGCAGGTGTCGCCGAGGCTGACGGCCGCCGGAAAGCCCGCAGCCCCACGGGCTGTGGGGCCACGCGAGCGGCTGCCAAAGAGCTTTCCAAGGAGGCACGGCTTTCCCTCCTGGCTCTTCGGGCGTGGGAGCTGTCGCCAGAGCCGCGGCCCTACCGGAAAATGCTTCGCAGGCTGGCGCGGGGGCGCCATGTGGGCTCCGGTGTCGCCGAGGCTGACGTCCGCCGGAAAGCCCGCAACCCCACGGGCTGTGGGGCCACGCGAGCGGCTGCCAAAGAGCTTTCCAACGAGGCACGGCTTTCCCTCCTGGCTCTTCGGGCGTGGGAGCTGTCACCAGAGCCGCGGCCCTACCGGAAAATGCTTCGCAGTCTGGCGCGGCGGCGCCACGTGGGCGCTGGTGTCGCCGAGGCTGACGGCCGCCGGAAAGCCCGCAGCCCCACGGGCTGTGGGGCTACGCGAGTGGCTGCCAAAGAGCTTTCCAACAAGGCACGGCTTTCCCTCCTGGCTCTTCGGGCGTGGGAGCTGTCGCCAGAGACGCGGCCCTACCGGAAAATGCTTCTCAGGCTGGCGTGGCGGCGCCACGTGGGCGCCGGTGTCGCCGAGGCTGATGGCCGCCGGAAAGCCCGCAGCCCCACGGGCTGTGGGGCTACGCGAGTGGCTGCCAAAGAGCTTTCCAACGAGGCACGGCTTTCCCTCCTGGCTCTTCGGGATTGGGAGCTGTCGCCTGAGCCGCGGACCTACCGGAAAATGCTTCGTAGGCAGGTGTGGCGTCGCCAAGTGGGCACCGGTGTTGCCAAGGCTGACGTCCGCCGGAAAGCCCGCAACCCCACGGGCTGTGGGGCCACGCGAGCGGCTGCCAAAGAGCTTTCCAACGAGGCACGGCTTTCCCTCCTGGCTCTTCGGGCGTGGGAGCTGTCACCAGAGCCGCGGCCCTACCGGAAAATGCTTCGCAGTCTGGCGCGGCGGCGCCACGTGGGCGCTGGTGTCGCCGAGGCTGACGGCCGCCGGAAAGCCCGCAGCCCCACGGGCTGTGGGGCTACGCGAGTGGCTGCCAAAGAGCTTTCCAACAAGGCACGGCTTTCCCTCCTGGCTCTTCGGGCGTGGGAGCTGTCGCCAGAGACGCGGCCCTACCGGAAAATGCTTCTCAGGCTGGCGTGGCGGCGCCACGTGGGCGCCGGTGTCGCCGAGGCTGATGGCCGCCGGAAAGCCCGCAGCCCCACGGGCTGTGGGGCTACGCGAGTGGCTGCCAAAGAGCTTTCCAACGAGGCACGGCTTTCCCTCCTGGCTCTTCGGGATTGGGAGCTGTCGCCTGAGCCGCGGACCTACCGGAAAATGCTTCGTAGGCAGGTGTGGCGTCGCCAAGTGGGCACCGGTGTTGCCAAGGCTGACGGCCGCCGGAAAGCCCGCAGCCCCACGGGCTGTGGGGCCACGCAAGCGACTGCCAAAGAGCTTTCCAAGGAGGCACGGCTTTCCCTCCTGGCTCTTCGGGCGTGGGAGCTGTCGCCAGAGCCAAGGCCCTACCGGAAAATGCTTCGCAGGCTGGCGCGGCGGCGCCACATGGGCGCCGGTGTCACCGAGGCTGACGGCCCCCGGAAAGCCCGCAGCCCCACGGGCTGTGGGGCCACGCGAGCGGCTGCCAAAGAGCTTTCCAACGAGGCACGGCTTTCCCTCCTGGCTCTTCGGGCGTGGGAGCTGTCGCCAGAGCCGCGGCCCTACCGGAAAATGCTTCGCAGGCTGGCGCAGCGGCGAGGCGTTGTCGCCGGTGTCGCCGAGGCTGACGGCTGCCGGAAAGCCCGCAGCCCCACGGGCTGTGGGGCCACGTGAGCGGCTGCCAAAGAGCTTTCCAACGAGGCACGGCTTTCCCTCCTGGCTCTTCGGGCGTGGGAGCTGTCGCCAGAGCCGCGGCCCTACCGGAAAATGCTTCGCAGGCTGGCGCGGCGGCGCCACGTGGGCGCAGGTGGCGCCGAGGCTGACGGCCGCCGGAAAGCCCGCAGCCCCACGGGCTGTGGGGCCACGCGAGCGGCTGCCAAAGAGCTTTCCAACGAGGCACGGCTTTCCCTCCTGGCTCTTCGGGCGTGGGAGCTGTCGCCAGAGACGCGGCCCTACCGGAAAATGCTTCGCAGGATGGTGCGGCGGCGCCACGTCGGCGCCGGTGTCGCCGAGGCTGACGGCCGCCAGAAAGCCCGCAGCCCCAAGGGCTGTGGGGCCACGCGAGCGGCTGCCAAAGAGCTTTCCAACGAGACACGGCTTTCCATCCTGGCTCTTCGGGCGTGGGAGCTGTCGCCAGAGCCGCGGCCCTACCGGAAAATGCTTCGCAGGCTGGCGCGGCGGCGCCACGTGGGCGCCGGTGGCGCCGAGGCTGACGGCTGCCAGAATGCCCGCAGCCCCACGGGCTGTGGGGCCACGCGAGCGGCTGCCAAAGAGCTTTCCAACGAGGCACGGCTTTCCCTCCTGGCTCTTTGGGCGTGGGAGCTGTCGCCAGAGCCGCGGCCCTACCGGAAAATGCTTCGCAGGCTGGCGCGGGGGCGCCATGTGTGTGCAGGTGGCGCCGAGGCTGACGGCCGCCGGAAAGCCCGCAGCCCCACGGGCTGTGGGGCCACGCGAGCGGCTGCCAAAGAGCTTTCCAACGAGGCACGGCTTTCCCTCCTGGCTCTTCGGGCGTGGGAGCTGTCGCCAGAGCCGCGGCCCTACCGGAAAATGCTTCGCAGGCTGGCGCGGCGGTGCCACGTGTTCGCCGGTGGCGCCGAGGCTGACGGCCGCCGGAAAGCCCGCAGCCCCACGGGATGTAGGACCACGCGAGCGGCTGCCAAAGAGCTTTCCAACGAGGCACTGCTTTCCCTCCTGGCTCTTCGGGCGTGGGAGCTGTCGCCAGAGACGCGGCCCTACCGGAAAATGCTTCGCAGGCTGGCGCGGCGGCGCCACGTGTGCACTGGTGTCGCCGAGGCTGATGGCCGCCGGAAAGCCCGCAGTCCCACGGGCTGTGGGGCCACGCGAGCGGCTGCCAAAGAGCTTTCCAATGAGGCACGGCTTTCCCTCCTGGCTCTTCGGGCGTGGGAGCTGTCGCCAGAGACGCGGCCCTACCAGAAAATGCTTCGCAGGCTGGCGCGGCGGCGCCACGTGTGCCCTGGTGTCGCCGAGGCTGACGGCCGCCGGAAAGCCCGCAGCCCCACGGGCTGTGGGGCCACGCGAGCGGCTGCCAAAGAGCTTTCCAACGAGGCACGGCTTTCCCTCCTGGCTCTTCGGGCGTGGGAGCTGTCGCCAGAGCTGTGGCCCTACCGGAAAATGCTTCGCAGGCTGGCGCAGCGGCGCCACGTGGACGCCGGTGTCGCCGAGGCTGACGGCCGCCGGAAAGCCCGCAGCCCCACGGGCTGTGGGGCCACGTGAGCGGCTGCCAAAGAGCTTTCCAACGAGGCACGGCTTTCCCTCCTGGCTCTTCGGGCGTGGGAGCTGTCGCCAGAGACGCGGCCCTACCGGAAAATGCTTCGCAGGCTGGTGCGGCGGCGCCACGTCGGCGCCGGTGGCGCCGAGGCTGACGGCCGCCGAAAAGCCCGCAGCCCCACGGGCTGTGGGGCCACACGAGCGGCTGCCAAAGAGCTTTCCAACGAGGCACGGCTTTCCCTCCTGGCTCTTCGGGCGTGGGAGCTGTCGCCAGAGCTGTGGCCCTACCGGAAAATGCTTCGCAGGCTGGCGCAGCGGCGCCACGTGGACGCCGGTGTCGCCGAGGCTGACGGCCGCCGGAAAGCCCGCAGCCCCACGGGATGTGGGGCCACGTGAGCGGCTACCAAAGAGCTTTCCAACGAGGCACGGATTTCCCTCCTGGCTCTTCGGGCGTGGGAGCTGTCGCCAGAGCCGCGGCCCTACCGGAAAATGCTTCGCAGGCTGGTGCGGCGGGTCCACGTCGGCGCCGGTGGCGCCGAGGCTGACGGCCGCCGAAAAGCCCGCAGCCCCACGGGCTGTGGGGCCACGCGAGCGGCTGCCAAAGAGCTTTCCAACGAGACACGGCTTTCCCTCCTGGCTCTTCGGGCGTGGGAGCTGTCGCCAGAGCCGCGGCCCTACCGGAAAATGCTTCGCAGGATGGTGCGGCGGCGCCACGTGGGCGCCGGTGTCGCTGAGGCTGACGGCCGCCGGAAAGCCCGCAGCCCCACGGGCTGTGGGGCCACGCGAGCGGCTGCCAAAGAGCTTTCCAACGAGGCACGGCTTTCCCTCCTGGCTCTTCGGGCGTGGGAGCTGTCGCCAGAGACGCGGCCCTACCGGAAAATGCTTCGCAGGCTGGCGTGGGGGTGCCACGTGGGCGCTGGTGGCGCCGAGGCTGATGGCCGCTGGAAAGCCCGTAGCCCCACTTGCTGTGGGGCCACGTGAGCAGCTGCCAAAGAGCTTTCCAACGAGGCACGGCTTTCCCTCTTGGCTCTTCGGGCGTGGGAGCTGTCGCCAGAGCCGCGGCCCTACCGGAAAATGCTTCGCAGGCTGGCGCGGCGGCGCCACGTGGGCGCAGGTGTCGCCGAGGCTGACGGCCGCCGGAAAGCCCGCAGCCCCACGGGCTGTGGGGCCACGCGAGCGGCTGCCAAAGAGCTTTCCAAGGAGGCACGGCTTTCCCTCCTGGCTCTTCGGGCGTGGGAGCTGTCGCCAGAGCCGCGGCCCTACCGGAAAATGCTTCGCAGGCTGGCGCGGGGGCGCCATGTGGGCTCCGGTGTCGCCGAGGCTGACGTCCGCCGGAAAGCCCGCAACCCCACGGGCTGTGGGGCCACGCGAGCGGCTGCCAAAGAGCTTTCCAACGAGGCACGGCTTTCCCTCCTGGCTCTTCGGGCGTGGGAGCTGTCACCAGAGCCGCGGCCCTACCGGAAAATGCTTCGCAGTCTGGCGCGGCGGCGCCACGTGGGCGCTGGTGTCGCCGAGGCTGACGGCCGCCGGAAAGCCCGCAGCCCCACGGGCTGTGGGGCTACGCGAGTGGCTGCCAAAGAGCTTTCCAACAAGGCACGGCTTTCCCTCCTGGCTCTTCGGGCGTGGGAGCTGTCGCCAGAGACGCGGCCCTACCGGAAAATGCTTCTCAGGCTGGCGTGGCGGCGCCACGTGGGCGCCGGTGTCGCCGAGGCTGATGGCCGCCGGAAAGCCCGCAGCCCCACGGGCTGTGGGGCTACGCGAGTGGCTGCCAAAGAGCTTTCCAACGAGGCACGGCTTTCCCTCCTGGCTCTTCGGGATTGGGAGCTGTCGCCTGAGCCGCGGACCTACCGGAAAATGCTTCGTAGGCAGGTGTGGCGTCGCCAAGTGGGCACCGGTGTTGCCAAGGCTGACGGCCGCCGGAAAGCCCGCAGCCCCACGGGCTGTGGGGCCACGCAAGCGACTGCCAAAGAGCTTTCCAAGGAGGCACGGCTTTCCCTCCTGGCTCTTCGGGCGTGGGAGCTGTCGCCAGAGCCACGGCCCTACCGGAAAATGCTTCGCAGGCTGGCGCGGCGGCGCCACATGGGCGCCGGTGTCACCGAGGCTGACGGCCCCCGGAAAGCCCGCAGCCCCACGGGCTGTGGGGCCACGCGAGCGGCTGCCAAAGAGCTTTCCAACGAGGCACGGCTTTCCCTCCTGGCTCTTCGGGCGTGGGAGCTGTCGCCAGAGCCGCGGCCCTACCGGAAAATGCTTCGCAGGCTGGCGCAGCGGCGAGGCGTTGTCGCCGGTGTCGCCGAGGCTGACGGCTGCCGGAAAGCCCGCAGCCCCACTGGCTGTGGGGCCACGCGAGCGGCTGCCAAAGAGCTTTCCAACGAGGCACGGCTTTCCCTCCTGGCTCTTCGGGCGTGGGAGCTGTCGCCAGAGCCGCGGCCCTACCGGAAAATGCTTCGCAGGCTGGCGCGGCGGCGCCACGTGGGCGCAGGTGGCGCCGAGGCTGACGGCCGCCGGAAAGCCCGCAGCCCCACGGGCTGTGGGGCCACGCGAGCGGCTGCCAAAGAGCTTTCCAACGAGGCACGGCTTTCCCTCCTGGCTCTTCGGGCGTGGGAGCTGTCGCCAGAGACGCGGCCCTACCGGAAAATGCTTCGCAGGATGGTGCGGCGGCGCCACGTCGGCGCCGGTGTCGCCGAGGCTGACGGCCGCCAGAAAGCCCGCAGCCCCACGGGCTGTGGGGCCACGCGAGCGGCTGCCAAAGAGCTTTCCAACGAGACACGGCTTTCCATCCTGGCTCTTCGGGCGTGGGAGCTGTCGCCAGAGCCGCGGCCCTACCGGAAAATGCTTCGCAGGCTGGCGCGGCGGCGACACGTGGGCGCCGGTGGCGCCGAGGCTGACGGCTGCCAGAATGCCCGCAGCCCCACGGGCTGTGGGGCCACGCGAGCGGCTGCCAAAGAGCTTTCCAACGAGGCACGGCTTTCCCTCCTGGCTCTTTGGGCGTGGGAGCTGTCGCCAGAGCCGCGGCCCTACCGGAAAATGCTTCGCAGGCTGGCGCGGGGGCGCCATGTGTGTGCAGGTGGCGCCGAGGCTGACGGCCGCCGGAAAGCCCACAGCCCCACGGGCTGTGGGGCCACGCGAGCAGCTGCCAAAGAGCTTTCCAACGAGGCACGGCTTTCCCTCCTGGCTCTTCGGGCGTGGGAGCTGTCGCCAGAGCCGTGGCCCTACCGGAAAATGCTTCGCAGGCTGGAGCGGCGGCGCCACGTGGGCGACGGTGGCGCCGAGGCTGACGGCCGCCGGAAAGCCCGCAGCCCCACGGGCTGTGGGGCCACGCGAGCGGCTGCCAAAGAGCTTTCCAACGAGGCACGGCTTTCCCTCCTGGCTCTTCGGGCGTGGGAGCTGTCGCCAGAGCCGCGGCCCTACCGGAAAATGCTTCGCAGGCTGGCGCGGCGGTGCCACGTGGTCGCCGGTGTCGCCGAGGCTGACGGCCGCCGGAAAGCCCGCAGCCCCACGGGATGTAGGACCACGCGAGCGGCTGCCAAAGAGCTTTCCAACGAGGCACTGCTTTCCCTCCTGGCTCTTCGGGCGTGGGAGCTGTCGCCAGAGACGCGGCCCTACCGGAAAATGCTTCGCAGGCTGGCGCGGCGGCGCCACGTGTGCCCTGGTGTCGCCGAGGCTGACGGCCGCCGGAAAGCCCGCAGCCCCACGGGCTGTGGGGCCACGCGAGCGGCTGCCAAAGAGCTTTCCAACGAGGCACGGCTTTCCCTCCTGGCTCTTCGGGCGTGGGAGCTGTCGCCAGAGCTGTGGCCCTACCGGAAAATGCTTCGCAGGCTGGCGCAGCGGAGCCACGTGGACGCCGGTGTCGCCGAGGCTGACGGCCGCCGGAAAGCCCGCAGCCCCACAGGCTGTGGGGCCACATGAGCGGCTGCCAAAGAGCTTTCCAACGAGGCACGGATTTCCCTCCTGGCTCTTCGGGCGTGGGAGCTGTCGCCAGAGCCGCGGCCCTACCGGAAAATGCTTCGCAGGCTGGTGCGGCGGCGCCACGTCGGCGCCGGTGGCGCCGAGGCTGACGGCCGCCGAAAAGCCCGCAGCCCCACGGGCTGTGGGGCCACGCGAGCGGCTGCCAAAGAGCTTTCCAACGAGACACGGCTTTCCCTCCTGGCTCTTCAGGGGTGGGAGCTGTCGCCAGAGCCGCGGCCCTACCGGAAAATGCTTCTCAGGCTGGTGCGGCGGCGCCACGTGGGCGCCGGTGTCGCTGAGGCTGACGGCCGCCGGAAAGCCCGCAGCCCCACGGGCTGTGGGGCCACACGAGCGGCTGCCAAAGAGCTTTCCAACGAGGCACGGCTTTCCCTCCTGGCTCTTCGGGCGTGGGAGCTGTCGCCAGAGCTGTGGCCCTACCGGAAAATGCTTCGCAGGCTGGCGCAGCGGCGCCACGTGGACGCCGGTGTCGCCGAGGCTGACGGCCGCCGGAAAGCCCGCAGCCCCACGGGCTGTGGGGCCACGTGAGCGGCTGCCAAAGAGCTTTCCAACGAGGCACGGCTTTCCCTCCTGGCTCTTCGGGCGTGGGAGCTGTCGCCAGAGCCGCGGCCCTACCGGAAAATGCTTCGCAGGCTGGTGCGGCGGCGCCACGTCGGCGCCGGTGGCGCCGAGGCTGACGGCTGCCGAAAAGCCCGCAGCCCCACGGGCTGTGGGGCCACGCGAGCGGCTGCCAAAGAGCTTTCCAACGAGACACGGCTTTCCCTCCTGGCTCTTCAGGCGTGGGAGCTGTCGCCAGAGCCGCGGCCCTACCGGAAAATGCTTCTCAGGCTGGTGCGGCGGCGCCACGTGGGCGCCGGTGTCGCTGAGGCTGACGGCCGCCGGAAAGCCCGCAGCCCCACGGGCTGTGGGGCCACGCGAGCGGCTGCCAAAGAGCTTTCCAACCAGGCACGGCTTTCCCTCCTGGCTCTTCGGGCGCGGGAGCTGTCGCCAGAGACGCGGCCCTACCGGAAAATGCTTCGCAGGCTGGCGTGGGGGTGCCACGTGGGCGCCGGTGGCGCCGAGGCTGATGGCCGCCGGAAAGCCCGCAGCCCCACGGGCTGTGGGGCCACGCGAGCGGCTGCCAAAGAGCTTTCCAACGAGGCACGGCTTTCCGTCCTGGCTCTTCGGGCGTGGGAGCTGTCGCCAGAGACGCGGCCCTACTGGAAAATGCTTCGCAGGCTGGTGCGGCGGCGCCACGTGGTCGCGGTGGCGCCGAGGCTGACGGCCGCCGGAAAGCCCGCAGCCCCACGGGCTGTGGGGCCACGCGAGCGGCTGCCAAAGAGGTTTCCAACGAGGCACGGCTTTCCCACCTGGCTCTTCGGGTGTGGGAGCTGTCGCCAGAGCCGCGGCCCTACCGGAAAATGCTTCGCAGCCTGGCGCAGGGGCGCCACGTGGGCGCCGGTGTCGCCGAGGCTGACGGCCGCCGGAAAGCCCGCAGCCCCACGGGCTGTGGGGCCACGCGAGCGGCTGCCAAAGAGCTTTCCAACGAGGCACGGCTTTCCCTCCTGGCTCTTCGGGCGTGGGAGCTGTCGCCAGAGACGCGGCCCTACCGGAAAATGCTTCGCAGGCTGGCGCGGCGGCGCCACGTGGTCGCCGGTGTCGCCGAGGCTGACGGCCGCCGAAAAGCCCGCAGCCCCACGGGCTGTGGGGCCACGCGAGCGGCTGCCAAAGAGCTTTCCAACGAGGCACGGCTTTCCCTCCTGGCTCTTCGGGCGTGGGAGCTGTCGCCAGAGCCGCGGCCCTACCGGAAAATGCTTCGCAGGCTGGCGCGGCGGGGCCACGTGTGCCCTGGTGTCGCCGAGGCTGACGGCCGCCGAAAAGCCCGCAGCCCCACGGGCTGTGGGGCCACGCGAGCGGCTGCCAAAGAGCTTTCCAAGGAGGCACGGCTTTCCCTCCTGGCTCTTCGGGCGTGGGAGCTGTCGCCAGAGACGCGGCCCTACCGGATAATGCTTTGCAGGCTGGCGCGGCGGCGGCACGTGGGCGCCGGTGTCACCGAGGCTGACGGCCGACGGAAAGCCCGCAGCCCCACGGGCTGTGGGGCCACGCGAGCGGCTGCCAAAGAGCTTTCCAACGAGACACGGCTTTCCCTCCTGGCTCTTCGGGCGTGGGAGCTGTTGCCAGAGCCGCGGCCCTACCGGAAAATGCTTCGCAGTCTGGTGCGGCGGCGCCACATGGTCGCCGGTGTCGCCGAGGCTGACGGCCGCCGGAAAGCCCGCAGCCCCACGGGCTGTGGGGCCACGCGAGCAGCTGCCAAAGAGCTTTCCAACGAGGCACGGCTTTCCCTCCTGGCTCTTCGGGCGTGGGAGCTGTCGCCAGAGCCGTGGCCCTACCGGAAAATGCTTCGCAGGCTGGAGCGGCGGCGCCACGTGGGCGACGGTGGCGCCGAGGCTGACGGCCGCCGGAAAGCCCGCAGCCCCACGGGCTGTGGGGCCACGCGAGCGGCTGCCAAAGAGCTTTCCAACGAGGCACGGCTTTCCCTCCTGGCTCTTCGGGCGTGGGAGCTGTCGCCAGAGCCGCGGCCCTACCGGAAAATGCTTCGCAGGCTGGCGCGGCGGTGCCACGTGGTCGCCGGTGTCGCCGAGGCTGACGGCCGCCGGAAAGCCCGCAGCCCCACGGGATGTAGGACCACGCGAGCGGCTGCCAAAGAGCTTTCCAACGAGGCACTGCTTTCCCTCCTGGCTCTTCGGGCGTGGGAGCTGTCGCCAGAGACGCGGCCCTACCGGAAAATGCTTCGCAGGCTGGCGCGGCGGCGCCACGTGTGCACTGGTGTCGCCGAGGCTGATGGCCGCTGGAAAGCCCGCAGCCCCACGGGCTGTGGGGCCACGCGAGCGGCTGCCAAAGAGCTTTCCAACGAGGCACGGCTTTCCCTCCTGGCTCTTCGGGCGTGGGAGCTGTCGCCAGAGACGCGGCCCTACCGGAAAATGCTTCGCAGGCTGGCGCGGCGGCGCCACGTGTGCCCTGGTGTCGCCGAGGCTGACGGCCGCCGGAAAGCCCGCAGCCCCACGGGCTGTGGGGCCACGCGAGCGGCTGCCAAAGAGCTTTCCAACGAGGCACGGCTTTCCCTCCTGGCTCTTCGGGCGTGGGAGCTGTCGCCAGAGCTGTGGCCCTACCGGAAAATGCTTCGCAGGCTGGCGCAGCGGCGCCACGTGGACGCCGGTGTCGCCGAGGCTGACGGCCGCCGGAAAGCCCGCAGCCCCACAGGCTGTGGGGCCACATGAGCGGCTGCCAAAGAGCTTTCCAACGAGGCACGGATTTCCCTCCTGGCTCTTCGGGCGTGGGAGCTGTCGCCAGAGCCGCGGCCCTACCGGAAAATGCTTCGCAGGCTGGTGCGGCGGCGCCACGTCGGCGCCGGTGGCGCCGAGGCTGACGGCCGCCGAAAAGCCCGCAGCCCCACGGGCTGTGGGGCCACGCGAGCGGCTGCCAAAGAGCTTTCCAACGAGACACGGCTTTCCCTCCTGGCTCTTCAGGGGTGGGAGCTGTCGCCAGAGCCGCGGCCCTACCGGAAAATGCTTCTCAGGCTGGTGCGGCGGCGCCACGTGGGCGCCGGTGTCGCTGAGGCTGACGGCCGCCGGAAAGCCCGCAGCCCCACGGGCTGTGGGGCCACACGAGCGGCTGCCAAAGAGCTTTCCAACGAGGCACGGCTTTCCCTCCTGGCTCTTCGGGCGTGGGAGCTGTCGCCAGAGCTGTGGCCCTACCGGAAAATGCTTCGCAGGCTGGCGCAGCGGCGCCACGTGGACGCCGGTGTCGCCGAGGCTGACGGCCGCCGGAAAGCCCGCAGCCCCACGGGCTGTGGGGCCACGTGAGCGGCTGCCAAAGAGCTTTCCAACGAGGCACGGCTTTCCCTCCTGGCTCTTCGGGCGTGGGAGCTGTCGCCAGAGCCGCGGCCCTACCGGAAAATGCTTCGCAGGCTGGTGCGGCGGCGCCACGTCGGCGCCGGTGGCGCCGAGGCTGACGGCTGCCGAAAAGCCCGCAGCCCCACGGGCTGTGGGGCCACGCGAGCGGCTGCCAAAGAGCTTTCCAACGAGACACGGCTTTCCCTCCTGGCTCTTCAGGCGTGGGAGCTGTCGCCAGAGCCGCGGCCCTACCGGAAAATGCTTCTCAGGCTGGTGCGGCGGCGCCACGTGGGCGCCGGTGTCGCTGAGGCTGACGGCCGCCGGAAAGCCCGCAGCCCCACGGGCTGTGGGGCCACGCGAGCGGCTGCCAAAGAGCTTTCCAACCAGGCACGGCTTTCCCTCCTGGCTCTTCGGGCGCGGGAGCTGTCGCCAGAGACGCGGCCCTACCGGAAAATGCTTCGCAGGCTGGCGTGGGGGTGCCACGTGGGCGCCGGTGGCGCCGAGGCTGATGGCCGCCGGAAAGCCCGCAGCCCCACGGGCTGTGGGGCCACGCGAGCGGCTGCCAAAGAGCTTTCCAACGAGGCACGGCTTTCCGTCCTGGCTCTTCGGGCGTGGGAGCTGTCGCCAGAGACGCGGCCCTACTGGAAAATGCTTCGCAGGCTGGTGCGGCGGCGCCACGTGGTCGCGGTGGCGCCGAGGCTGACGGCCGCCGGAAAGCCCGCAGCCCCACGGGCTGTGGGGCCACGCGAGCGGCTGCCAAAGAGGTTTCCAACGAGGCACGGCTTTCCCACCTGGCTCTTCGGGTGTGGGAGCTGTCGCCAGAGCCGCGGCCCTACCGGAAAATGCTTCGCAGCCTGGCGCAGGGGCGCCACGTGGGCGCCGGTGTCGCCGAGGCTGACGGCCGCCGGAAAGCCCGCAGCCCCACGGGCTGTGGGGCCACGCGAGCGGCTGCCAAAGAGCTTTCCAACGAGGCACGGCTTTCCCTCCTGGCTCTTCGGGCGTGGGAGCTGTCGCCAGAGACGCGGCCCTACCGGAAAATGCTTCGCAGGCTGGCGCGGCGGCGCCACGTGGTCGCCGGTGTCGCCGAGGCTGACGGCCGCCGAAAAGCCCGCAGCCCCACGGGCTGTGGGGCCACGCGAGCGGCTGCCAAAGAGCTTTCCAACGAGGCACGGCTTTCCCTCCTGGCTCTTCGGGCGTGGGAGCTGTCGCCAGAGCCGCGGCCCTACCGGAAAATGCTTCGCAGGCTGGCGCGGCGGGGCCACGTGTGCCCTGGTGTCGCCGAGGCTGACGGCCGCCGAAAAGCCCGCAGCCCCACGGGCTGTGGGGCCACGCGAGCGGCTGCCAAAGAGCTTTCCAAGGAGGCACGGCTTTCCCTCCTGGCTCTTCGGGCGTGGGAGCTGTCGCCAGAGACGCGGCCCTACCGGATAATGCTTTGCAGGCTGGCGCGGCGGCGGCACGTGGGCGCCGGTGTCACCGAGGCTGACGGCCGACGGAAAGCCCGCAGCCCCACGGGCTGTGGGGCCACGCGAGCGGCTGCCAAAGAGCTTTCCAACGAGACACGGCTTTCCCTCCTGGCTCTTCGGGCGTGGGAGCTGTTGCCAGAGCCGCGGCCCTACCGGAAAATGCTTCGCAGTCTGGTGCGGCGGCGCCACATGGTCGCCGGTGTCGCCGAGGCTGACGGCCGCCGGAAAGCCCGCAGCCCCACGGGCTGTGGGGCCACGCGAGCGGCTGCCAAAGAGGTTTCCAACGAGGCACGGCTTTCCCTCCTGGCTCTTCAGGCGTGGGAGCTGTCGCCAGAGCCGCGGCCCTACCGGAAAATGCTTCGCAGTCTGGTGCGGCGGCGCCACGTGGGCGCAGGTGGCGCCGATGCTGACGGCCGCCAGAAAGCCCGCAGCCCCACGGGCTGTGGGGCCACGCGAGCGGCTGCCAAAGAGCTTTCCAACGAGGCACGGCTTTCCCTCCTGGCTCTTCGGGCGTGGGAGCTGTCGCCAGAGACGCGGCCCTACCGGAAAATGCTTCGCAGGCTGGCGCGGCGGAGCCACGTGGGCGCCGGTGTCGCCGAGGCTGACGGCCGCCGGAAAGCCCGCAGCCCCACGGGCTGTGGGGCCACGCGAGCGGCTGACAAAGAGCTTTCCAACGAGGCACGGCTTTCCCTCCTGGCTCTTCGGGCGTGGGAGCTGTCGCCAGAGATGCGGCCCTACCGGAAAATGCTTCGCAGGCTGGCGCGGCGGCGCCACGTGGACGCCGGTGTCACCGAGGCTGACGGCCGCCGGAAAGCCCGCAGCCCCACGGGCTGTGGGGCCACGTGAGCGGCTGCCAAAGAGCTTTCCAACGAGGCACGGCTTTCCCTCCTGGCTCTTCGGGCGTGGGAGCTGTCGCCAGAGACGCGGCCCTACCGGAAAATGCTTCGCAGGCTGGTGCGGCGGCGCCACGTGGGCGCCGGTGGCGCCGAGGCTGACGGCCGCCGAAAAGCCCGCAGCCCCACGGGCTGTGGGGCCACGCGAGCGGCTGCCAAAGAGCTTTCCAACGAGGCACGGCTTTCCCTCCTGGCTCTTCGGGCGTGGGAGCTGTCGCCAGAGCCGCGGCCCTACCGGAAAATGCTTCGCAGGCTGGCGTGGGGGCGCCACGTGGGCGCCGGTGGCGCCGAGGCTGATGGCCGCCGGAAAGCTCGCAGCCCCACGGGCTGTGGGGCCACGCGAGCGGCTGCCAAAGAGCTTTCCAACGAGGCACGGCTTTCCCTCCTGGCTCTTCGCGCGTGGGAGCTGTCGCCAGAGACGCGGCCCTACCGGAAAATGCTTCGCAGGCTGGTGCGGCGGCGCCACGTGGTCGCAGGTGTCGCCGAGGCTGACGGCCGCCGGAAAGCCCGCAGCCCCACGGGCTGTGGGGCCACGCGAGCGGCTGCCAAAGAGCTTTCCAACGAGGCACGGCTTTCCCACCTGGCTCTTCGGGCGTGGGAGCTGTCGCCAGAGCCGCGGCCCTACCGGAAAATGCTTCGCAGGCTGGCGCGGCGGCGCCACGTGTGCACTTGTGTCGCCGAGGCTGACGGCCGCCGGAAAGCCCGCAGCCCCACGGGCTGTGGGGCCACGCGAGCGGCTGCCAAAGAGCTTTCCAACGAGGCACGGCTTTCCCTCCTGGCTCTTCGGGCGTGGGAGCTGTCGCCAGAGACGCGGCCCTACCGGAAAATGCTTCGCAGGCTGGCGCAGCGGCGAGACGTGGTCGCCGGTGTCGCCGAGGCTGACGGCCGCCGGAAAGCCCGCAGCCCCACGGGCTGTGGGGCCACGTGAGCGGCTGCCAAAGAGCTTTCCAACGAGGCACGGCTTTCCCTCCTGGCTCTTCGGGCGTGGGAGCTGTCGCCAGAGCCGCGGCCCTACCGGAAAATGCTTCGCAGGCTGGCGCGGCGGCGAGACGTGGTCGCCGGTGTCGCCGAGGCTGACAGCCGCCGGAAAGCCCGCAGCCCCACGGGCTGTGGGGCCACGCGAGCGGCTGCCAAAGAGCTTTCCAACGAGGCACGGCTTTCCCTCCTGGCTCTTCGGGCGTGGGAGCTGTCGCCAGAGCCGCGGCCCTACAGGAAAATGCTTCGCAGGCTGGTGCGGCGACGCCACCTGGGTGCTGGTGGCGCCGAAGCTGACGGCCGCCAGAAAGCCCGCAGCCCCACGGGCTGTGGGGCCACGCGAGCGGCTGCCAAAGAGCTTTCCAACGAGGCACGGCTTTCCCTCCTGGCTCTTCGGGCGTGGGAGCTGTCGCCAGAGACGCGGCCCTACCGGAAAATGCTTCGCAGGCTGGTGCGGCGGCGCCACGTGGGCGCCGGTGTCACCGAGGCTGACGGCCGCCGGAAAGCCCGCAGCCCCACGGGCTGTGGGGCCACGCGAGCGGCTGCCAAAGAGCTTTCCAACGAGACACGGCTTTCCCTCCTGGCTCTTCGGGCGTGGGAGCTGTGGCCAGAGCCGCGGCCCTACCGGAAAATGCTTCGCAGTCTGGTGCGGCGGCGCCACGTGGGCGCCGGTGTCGCCGAGGCTGACGGCCGCCGGAAAGCCCGCAGCCCCACGGGCTGTTGGGCCACGCGAGCGGCTGCCAAAGAGCTTTCCAACGAGGCACGGCTTTCCCTCCTGGCTCTTCGGGCGTGGGAGCTGTCGCCAGAGACGCGGCCCTACCGGAAAATGCTTCGCAGGCTGGCGCGGCGGCGCCACGTGTTCGCAGGTGTCGCCGAGGCTGACGGCCGCCGAAAAGCCCGCAGCCCCACGGGCTGTGGGGCCACGCGAGCGGCTGCCAAAGAGCTTTCCAACGAGGCACGGCTTTCCCTCCTGGCTCTTCGGGCGTGGGAGCTGTCGCCAGAGACGCGGCCCTACCGGAAAATGCTTCGCAGGCTGGCGCGGCGGCGCCACGTGTGCACTGGTGTCGCCGAGGCTGACGGCCGCCGAAAAACCCGCAGCCCCACGGGCTGTGGGGCCACGCGAGCGGCTGCCAAAGAGCTTTCCAAGGAGGCACGGCTTTCCCTCCTGGCTCTTCGGGCGTGGGAGCTGTCGCCAGAGCCGCGGCCCTACCGGAAAATGCTTCGCAGGATGGTGCGGCGGCGCCACGTCGGCGCCGGTGTCACCGAGGCTAACGGCCGCCGGAAAGCCCGCAGCCCCACGGGCTGTGGGGCCACGCGAGCGGCTGCCAAAGAGCTTTCCAACGAGACACGGCTTTCCCTCCTGGCTCTTCGGGCGTGGGAGCTGTCGCCAGAGCCGCGGCCCTACCGGAAAATGCTTCGCAGTCTGGTGCGGCGGCGCCACATGGTCGCCGGTGTCGCCGACGCTGATGGCCGCCGGAAAGCCCGCAGCCCCACGGGCTGTGGGGCCACGCGAGCGGCTGCCAAAGAGCTTTCCAACGAGGCACGGCTTTCCCTCCTGGCTCTTCGGGCGTGGGAGCTGTCGCCAGAGCCGCGGCCCTACCGGAAAATGCTTCGCAGGCTGGTGCGGCGGCGCCACGTGGGCGCCGGTGGCGCCGATGCTGACGGCCGCCAGAAAGCCCGCAGCCCCACGGGCTGTGGGGCCACGCGAGCGGCTGCCAAAGAGCTTTCCAACGAGGCACGGCTTTCCCTCCTGGCTCTTCGGGCGTGGGAGCTGTTGCCAGAGACGCGGCCCTACCGGAAAATGCTTCGCAGGCTGGCGCGGCGGAGACACGTGGGCGCCGGTGTCGCCGAGGCTGACGGCCGCCGGAAAACCCGCAGCCCCACGGGCTGTGGGGCCACGCGAGTGGCTGCCAAAGAGCTTTCCAAGGAGGCACGGCTTTCCCTCCTGGCTCTTCGGGCGTGGGAGCTGTCGCCAGAGCCGCGGCCCTACCGGAAAATGCTTCGCAGCCTGGCGCGGCGGCGCCACGTGTGCACTTGTGTCGACGAGGCTGACGGCCGCCGGAAAGCCCGCAGCCCCACGGGCTGTGGGGCCACGCGAGCGGCTGCCAAAGAGCTTTCCAACGAGGCACGGCTTTCCCTCCTGGCTCTTCGGGCGTGGGAGCTGTCGCCAGAGACGCGGCCCTACCGGAAAATGCTTCGCAGGCTGGCGCAGCGGCGAGACGTGGTCGCCGGTGTCGCCGAGGCTGACGGCCGCCGGAAAGCCCGCAGCCCCACGGGCTGTGGGGCCACGTGAGCGGCTGCCAAAGAGCTTTCCAACGAGGCACGGCTTTCCCTCCTGGCTCTTCGGGCGTGGGAGCTGTCGCCAGAGCCGCGGCCCTACCGGAAAATGCTTTGCAGGCTGGCGCGGCGACGCCACGTGGGTGCCCGTGGCGCCGATGCTGACGGCCGCCAGAAAGCCCGCAGCCCCACGGGCTGTGGGGCCACGCGAGCGGCTGCCAAAGAGCTTTCCAACGAGGCACGGCTTTCCCTCCTGGCTCTTCGGGCGTGGGAGCTGTCGCCAGAGACGCGGCCCTACCGGAAAATGCTTCGCAGGCTGGCGCGGCGGCGAGACGTGGTCGCCGGTGTCGCCGAGGCTGACAGCCGCCGGAAAGCCCGCAGCCCCACGGGCTGTGGGGCCACGCGAGCGGCTGCCAAAGAGCTTTCCAACGAGGCACGGCTTTCCCTCCTGGCTCTTCGGGCGTGGGAGCTGTCGCCAGAGCCGCGGCCCTACAGGAAAATGCTTCGCAGGCTGGTGCGGCGACGCCACCTGGGTGCCGGTGGCGCCGAAGCTGACGGCCGCCAGAAAGCCCGCAGCCCCACGGGCTGTGGGGCCACGCGAGCGGCTGCCAAAGAGCTTTGCAACGAGGCACGGCTTTCCCTCCTGGCTCTTCGGGCGTGGGAGCTGTCGCCAGAGCCGCGGCCCTACCGGAAAATGCTTCGCAGTCTGGTGCGGCGGCGCCACATGGTCGCCGGTGTCGCCGAGGCTGATGGCCGCCGGAAAGCTCGCAGCCCCACGGGCTGTGGGGCCACGCGAGCGGCTGCCAAAGAGCTTTCCAACGAGGCACGGCTTTCCCTCCTGGCTCTTCGGGCGTGGGAGCTGTCGCCAGAGCCGCGGCCCTACCGGAAAATGCTTCGCAGGCTGGTGCGGCGGCGCCACGTGGGCGCCGGTGGCGCCGATGCTGACGGCCGCCAGAAAGCCCGCAGCCCCACGGGCTGTGGGGCCACGCGAGCGGCTGCCAAAGAGCTTTCCAACGAGGCACGGCTTTCCCTCCTGGCTCTTCGGGCGTGGGAGCTGTCGCCAGAGCCGCGGCCCTACCGGAAAATGCTTCGCAGGCTGGCGCGGCGGCGCCACGTGGGCGCCGGTGTCGCCGAGGCTGACGGCCGCCGGAAAGCCCGCAGCCCCACGGGCTGTGGGGCCACGCGAGCGGCTGCCAAAGAGCTTTCCAAGGAGGCACGGCTTTCCCTCCTGGCTCTTCGGGCGTGGGAGCTGTCGCCAGAGATGCGGCCCTACCGGAAAATGCTTCGCAGGCTGGCGCGGCGGCGCCACATGGGCGCCGGTGGCGCCGAGGCTGACGGCCGCCGAAAAGCCCGCAGCCCCACGGGCTGTGGGGCCACGCGAGCGGCTGCCAAAGAGCTTTCCAACGAGGCACGGCTTTCCCTCCTGGCTCTTCGGGCGTGGGAGCTGTCGCCAGAGACGCGGCCCTACCGGAAAATGCTTCGCAGGCTGGCGCGGCGGCGCCACGTGTGCCCTGGTGTCGCCGAGGCTGACGGCCGCCGGAAAGCCCGCAGCCCCACGGGCTGTGGGGCCACGCGAGCGGCTGCCAAAGAGCTTTCCAACGAGGCACGGCTTTCCCTCCTGGCTCTTCAGGCGTGGGAGCTGTCGCCAGAGCCGCGGCCCTACCGGAAAATGCTTTGCAGGCTGGCGCGGCGGCGGCACGTGGGCGCCGGTGTCACCGAGGCTGACGGCCGCCGGAAAGCCCGCAGCCCCACGGGCTGTGGGGCCACGCGAGCGGCTGCCAAAGAGCTTTCCAACGAGACACGGCTTTCCCTCCTGGCTCTTCGGGCGTGGGAGCTGTCGCCAGAGCCGCGGCCCTACCGGAAAATGCTTCGCAGGATGGTGCGGCGGCGCCAAGTCGGCGCCGGTGTCGCCGAGGCTGACGGCCGCCGGAAAGCCCGCAGCCCCACGGGCTGTGGGGCCACGTGAGCGGCTGCCAAAGAGCTTTCCAACGAGGCACGGCTTTCCCTCCTGGCTCTTCGGGCGTGGGAGCTGTCACCAGAGCCGCGGCCCTACCGGAAAATGCTTCGCAGGCTGGCGTGGGGGCGCCACGTGGGCGCCGGTGGCGCCGAGGCTGATGGCCGCTGGAAAGCCCGCAGCCCCACGGGCTGTGGGGCCACGCGAGCGGCTGCCAAAGAGCTTTCCAATGAGGCACGGCTTTCCCTCCTGGCTCTTCGGGCGTGGGAGCTGTCGCCAGAGACGCGGCCCTACCGGAAAATGCTTTGCAGGCTGGTGCGGCGGCGCCACGTGGTCGCAGGTGTCGCCGAGGCTGACGGCCGCCGGAAAGCCCGCAGCCCCACGGGCTGTGGGGCCATGCGAGCGGCTGCCAAAGAGCTTTCCAACGAGGCACGGCTTTCCCACCTGGCTCTTCGGGTGTGGGAGCTGTCGCCAGAGCCGCGGCCGTACCGGAAAATGCTTCGCAGGCTGGCGCAGGGGCGCCACGTGGGCGCCGGTGTCGCCGAGGCTGACGGCCGCCGGAAAGCCCGCAGCCCCACGGGCTGTGGGGCCACGCGAGCGGCTGCCAAAGAGCTTTCCAACGAGGCACGGCTTTCCCTCCTGGCTCTTCGGGCGTGGGAGCTGTCGCCAGAGCCGCGGCCCTACCGGAAAATGCTTCGCAGGCTGGCGCGGCGGAGCCACGTGGGCGCCGGTGTCGCCGAGGCTGACGGCCGCCGGAAAGCCCGCAGCCCCACGGGCTGTGGGGCCACGCGAGCGGCTGCCAAAGAGCTTTCCAAGGAGGCACGGCTTTCCCTCCTGGCTCTTCGGGCGTGGGAGCTGTCGCCAGAGATGCGGCCCTACCGGAAAATGCTTCGCAGGCTGGCGCGGCGGCGCCACGTGGACGCCGGTGTCACCGAGGCTGACGGCCGCCGGAAAGCCCGCAGCCCCACGGGCTGTGGGGCCACGTGAGCGGCTGCCAAAGAGCTTTCCAACGAGGCACGGCTTTCCCTCCTGGCTCTTCTGGCGTGGGAGCTGTCGCCAGAGACGCGGCCCTACCGGAAAATGCTTCGCAGGCTGGTGCGGCGGCGCCACGTGGGCGCCGGTGGCGCCGAGGCTGACGGCCGCCGAAAAGCCCGCAGCCCCACGGGCTGTGGGGCCACGCGAGCGGCTGCCAAAGAGCTTTCCAACGAGGCACGGCTTTCCCTCCTGGCTCTTCGGGCGTGGGAGCTGTCGCCAGAGACGCGGCCCTACCGGAAATTGCTTCGCAGGCTGGCGCGGCGGCGCCACGTGTGCCCTGGTGTCGCGGAGGCTGACGGCCGCCGGAAAGCCAGCAGCCCCACGGGCTGTGGGGCCACGCGAGCGGCTGCCAAAGAGCTTTCCAACGAGGCACGGCTTTCCCTCCTGGCTCTTCGGGCGTGGGAGCTGTCGCCAGAGACGCGGCCCTACCGGATAATGCTTTGCAGGCTGGCGCGGCGGCGGCACGTGGGCGCCGGTGTCACCGAGGCTGACGGCCGCCGGAAAGCCCGCAGCCCCACGGGCTGTGGGGCCACGCGAGCGGCTGCCAAAGAGCTTTCCAACGAGACACGGCTTTCCCTCCTGGCTCTTCGGGCGTGGGAGCTGTCGCCAGAGCCGCGGCCCTACCGGAAAATGCTTTGCAGGATGGTGCGGCGGCGCCACGTCGGCGCCGGTGTCGCCGAGGCTGACGGCCGCCGGAAAGCCCGCAGCCCCACGGGCTGTGGGGCCACGTGAGCGGCTGCCAAAGAGCTTTCCAACGAGGCACGGCTTTCCGTCCTGGCTCTTCGGGCGTGGGAGCTGTCACCAGAGCCGCGGCCCTACCGGAAAATGCTTCGCAGGCTGGCGTGGGGGCGCCACGTGGGCGCCGGTGGCGCCGAGGCTGATGGCCGCCGGAAAGCCCGCAGCCCCACGGGCTGTGGGGCCACGCGAGCGGCTGCCAAAGAGCTTTCCAACGAGGCACGGCTTTCCCTCCTGGCTCTTCGGGCGTGGGAGCTGTCGCCAGAGACGCGGCCCTACCGGAAAATGCTTCGCAGGCTGGTGCGGCGGCGCCACGTGGTCGCAGGTGTCGCCGAGGCTGACGGCCGCCGGAAAGCCCGCAGCCCCACGGGCTGTGGGGCCACGCGAGCGGCTGCCAAAGAGATTTCCAACGAGGCACGGCTTTCCCACCTGGCTCTTCGGGTGTGGGAGCTGTCGCCAGAGCCGCGGCTGTACCGGAAAATGCTTCGCAGCCTCGCGCAGGGGCGCCACGTGGGCGCCGGTGTCGCCGAGGCTGACGGCCGCCGGAAAGCCCGCAGCCCCACGGGCTCTGGGGCCACGCGAGCGGCTGCCAAAGAGCTTTCCAACGAGGCACGGCTTTCCCTCCTGGCTCTTCGGGCGTGGGAGCTGTCGCCAGAGCCGCGGCCCTACCGGAAAATGCTTCGCAGGCTGGTGCGGCGACGCCACGTGGGTGCCGGTGGCGCCGATGCTGACGGCCGCCAGAAAGCCCGCAGCCCCACGGGCTGTGGGGCCACGCGAGCGGCTGCCAAAGAGCTTTCCAACGAGGCACGGCTTTCCCTCCTGGCTCTTCGGGCGTGGGAGCTGTCGCCAGAGCCGCGGCCCTACCGGAAAATGCTTCGCAGGCTGGCGTGGGGGCGCCACGTGGGCGCCGGTGGCGCCGAGGCTGATGGCCGCCGGAAAGCCCGCAGCCCCACGGGCTGTGGGGCCACGCGAGCGGCTGCCAAAGAGCTTTCCAACGAGGCACGGCTTTCCCTCCTGGCTCTTCGGGCGTGGGAGCTGTCGCCAGAGCCGCGGCCCTACAGGAAAATGCTTCGCAGGCTGGTGCGGCGACGCCACGTGGGTGCCGGTGGCGCCGATGCTGACGGCCGCCGGAAAGCCCGCAGCCCCACGGGCTGTGGGGCCACGCGAGCGGCTGCCAAAGAGCTTTCCAACGAGACACGGCTTTCCCTCCTGGCTCTTCGGGCGTGGGAACTGTCACCAGAGCCGCGGCCCTACTGGAAAATGCTTCGCAGGCTGGTGCGGCGGCGCCACGTGGGCGCTGGTGTCGCCGAGGCTGACGGCCGCCGGAAAGCCCGCAGCCCCACGGGCTGTGGGGCCACGTGAGCGGCTGCCAAAGAGCTTTCCAACAAGGCATGGATTTCCCTCCTGGCTCTTCGGGCGTGGGAGCTGTCGCCAGAGCCGCGGCCCTACCGGAAAATGCTTCGCAGGCTGGTGCGGCGGTGCCACGTGGGCGCCGGTGTCGCCGAGGCTGACGGCCGCCGGAAAGCCCGCAGCCCCACGGGCTGTGGGGCCACGCGAGTGGCTGCCAAAGAGCTTTCCAAGGAGGCACGGCTTTCCCTCCTGGCTCTTCGGGCGTGGGAGCTGTCGCCAGAGCCGCGGCCCTACCGGAAAATGCTTCGCAGCCAGGCGCGGCGGCGCCACGTGTGCACTTGTGTCGACGAGGCTGACGGCCGCCGGAAAGCCCGCAGCCCCACGGGCTGTGGGGCCACGTGAGCGGCTGCCAAAGAGCTTTCCAACGAGGCACGGCTTTCCCTCCTGGCTCTTCGGGCGTGGGAGCTGTCGCCAGAGCCGCGGCCCTACCGGAAAATGCTTTGCAGGCTGGCGCGGCGACGCCACGTGGGTGCCCGTGGCGCCGATGCTGACGGCCGCCAGAAAGCCCGCAGCCCCACGGGCTGTGGGGCCACGCGAGCGGCTGCCAAAGAGCTTTCCAACGAGGCACGGCTTTCCCTCCTGGCTCTTCGGGCGTGGGAGCTGTCGCCAGAGACGCGGCCCTACCGGAAAATGCTTCTCAGGCTGGCGCGGCGGCGAGACGTGGTCGCCGGTGTCGCCGAGGCTGACAGCCGCCGGAAAGCCAGCAGCCCCACGGGCTGTGGGGCCACGCGAGCGGCTGCCAAAGAGCTTTCCAACGAGGCACGGCTTTCCCTCCTGGCTCTTCGGGCGTGGGAGCTGTCGCCAGAGCCGCGGCCCTACAGGAAAATGCTTCGCAGGATGGTGCGGCGACGCCACCTGGGTGCCGGTGGCGCCGAAGCTGACGGCCGCCAGAAAGCCCGCAGCCCCACGGGCTGTGGGGCCACGCGAGCGGCTGCCAAAGAGCTTTCCAACGAGGCACGGCTTTCCCTCCTGGCTCTTCGGGCGTGGGAGCTGTCGCCAGAGACGCGGCCCTACCGGAAAATGCTTTGCAGGCTGGTGCGGCGGCGCCACGTGGGCGCCGGTGTCACCGAGGCTGACGGCCGCCGGAAAGCCCGCAGCCCCACGGGCTGTGGGGCCACGCGAGCGGCTGCCAAAGAGCTTTCCAACGAGACACGGCTTTCCCTCCTGGCTCTTCGGGCGTGGGAGCTGTGGCCAGAGCCGCGGCCCTACCGGAAAATGCTTCGCAGTCTGGTGCGGCGGCGCCACGTGGGCGCCGGTGTCGCCGAGGCTGACGGCCGCCGGAAAGCCCGCAGCCCCACGGGCTGTGGGGCCACACGAGCGGCTGCCAAAGAGCTTTCCAACGAGGCACGGCTTTCCCTCCTGGCTCTTCGGGCGTGGGAGCTGTCGCCAGAGACGCGGCCCTACCGGAAAATGCTTCGCAGGCTGGCGCGGCGGCGCCACGTGTTCGCAGGTGTCGCCGAGGCTGACGGCCGCCGAAAAGCCCGCAGCCCCACGGGCTGTGGGGCCACGCGAGCGGCTGCCAAAGAGCTTTCCAACGAGGCACGGCTTTCCCTCCTGGCTCTTCGGGCGTGGGAGCTGTCGCCAGAGACGCGGCCCTACCGGAAAATGCTTCGCAGGCTGGCGCGGCGGCGCCACGTGTGCCCTGGTGTCGCCGAGGCTGACGGCCGCCGAAAAGCCCGCAGCCCCACGGGCTGTGGGGCCACGCGAGCGGCTGCCAAAGAGCTTTCCAAGGAGGCACGGCTTTCCCTCCTGGCTCTTCGGGCGTGGGAGCTGTCGCCAGAGCCGCGGCCCTACCGGATAATGCTTTGCAGGCTGGCGCGGCGGCGGCACGTGGGCGCCGGTGTCACCGAGGCTGACGGCCGCCGGAAAGCCCGCAGCCCCACGGGCTGTGGGGCCACGCGAGCGGCTGCCAAAGAGGTTTCCAACGAGGCACGGCTTTCCCTCCTGGCTCTTCGGGCGTGGGAGCTGTCGCCAGAGCCGCGGCCCTACCGGAAAATGCTTCGCAGGATGGTGAGGCGGCACCACGTCGGCGCCGGTGTCGCCGAGGCTAACGGCCGCCGGAAAGCCCGCAGCCCCACGGGCTGTGGGGCCACGCGAGCGGCTGCCAAAGAGCTTTCCAACGAGACACGGCTTTCCCTCCTGGCTCTTCGGGCGTGGGAGCTGTCGCCAGAGCCGCGGCCCTACCGGAAAATGCTTCGCAGTCTGGTGCGGCGGCGCCACATGGTCGCCGGTGTCGCCGAGGCTGATGGCCGCCGGAAAGCCCGCAGCCCCACGGGCTGTGGGGCCACGCGAGCGGCTGCCAAAGAGCTTTCCAAGGAGGCACGGCTTTCCCTCCTGGCTCTTCGGGCGTGGGAGCTGTCGCCAGAGCCGCGGCCCTACCGGAAAATGCTTCGCAGGCTGGTGCGGCGGCGCCACATGGGCGCCGGTGGCGCCGATGCTGACGGCCGCCAGAAAGCCCGCAGCCCCACGGGCTGTGGGGCCACGCGAGCGGCTGCCAAAGAGCTTTCCAACGAGGCACGGCTTTCCCTCCTGGCTCTTCGGGCGTGGGAGCTGTCGCCAGAGACGCGGCCCTACCGGAAAATGCTTCGCAGGCTGGCGCGGCGGAGCCACGTGGGCGCCGGTGTCGCCGAGGCTGACGGCCGCCGGAAAGCCCGCAGCCCCACGGGCTGTGGGGCCACGCGAGTGGCTGCCAAAGAGCTTTCCAAGGAGGCACGGCTTTCCGTCCTGGCTCTTCGGGCGTGGGAGCTGTCGCCAGAGCCGCGGCCCTACCGGAAAATGCTTCGCAGCCTGGCGCGGCGGCGCCACGTGTGCACTTGTGTCGACGAGGCTGACGGCCGCCGGAAAGCCCGCAGCCCCACGGGCTGTGGGGCCACGCGAGCGGCTGCCAAAGAGCTTTCCAACGAGGCACGGCTTTCCCTCCTGGCTCTTCGGGCGTGGGAGCTGTCGCCAGAGCCGCGGCCCTACCGGAAAATGCTTCGCAGGCTGGCGCAGCGGCGAGACGTGGTCGCCGGTGTCGCCGAGGCTGACGGCCGCCGGAAAGCCCGCAGCCCCACGGGCTGTGGGGCCACGTGAGCGGCTGCCAAAGAGCTTTCCAACGAGGCACGGCTTTCCCTCCTGGCTCTTCGGGCGTGGGAGCTGTCGCCAGAGCCGCGGCCCTACCGGAAAATGCTTTGCAGGCTGGCGCGGCGACGCCACGTGGGTGCCTGTGGCACCGATGCTGACGGCCGCCAGAAAGCCCGCAGCCCCACGGGCTGTGGGGCCACGCGAGCGGCTGCCAAAGAGCTTTCCAACGAGGCACGGCTTTCCCTCCTGGCTCTTCGGGCGTGGGAGCTGTCGCCAGAGACGCGGCCCTACCGGAAATGCTTCGCAGGCTGGCGCGGCGGCGAGACGTGGTCGCCGGTGTCGCCGAGGCTGACAGCCGCCGGAAAGCCCGCAGCCCCACGGGCTGTGGGGCCACGCGAGCAGCTGCCAAAGAGCTTTCCAACGAGGCACGGCTTTCCCTCCTGGCTCTTCGGGCGTGGGAGCTGTCGCCAGAGCCGCGGCCCTACAGGAAAATGCTTCGCAGGCTGGTGCGGCGACGCCACCTGGGTGCCGGTGGCGCCGAAGCTGACGGCCGCCAGAAAGCCCGCAGCCCCACGGGCTGTGGGGCCACGCGAGCGGCTGCCAAAGAGCTTTCCAAGGAGGCACGGCTTTCCCTCCTGGCTCTTTGGGCGTGGGAGCTGTCGCCAGAGACGCGGCCCCTACCGGAAAATGCTTTGCAGGCTGGTGCGGCGGCGCCACGTGGGCGCCGGTGTCACCGAGGCTGACGGCCGCCGGAAAGCCCGCAGCCCCACGGGCTGTGGGGCCACGCGAGCGGCTGCCAAAGAGCTTTCCAACGAGGCACGGCTTTCCCTCCTGGCTCTTCGGGCGTGGGAGCTGTGGCCAGAGCCGCGGCCCTACCGGAAAATGCTTCGCAGTCTGGTGCGGCGGCGCCACGTGGGCGCCGGTGTCGCCGAGGCTGACGGCCGCCGGAAAGCCCGCAGCCCCACGGGCTGTGGGGCCACGCGAGCGGCTGCCAAAGAGCTTTCCAACGAGGCACGGCTTTCCCTCCTGGCTCTTCGGGCGTGGGAGCTGTCGCCAGAGACGCGGCCCTACCGGAAAATGCTTCGCAGGCTGGCGCGGCGGCGCCACGTGTTCGCAGGTGTCGCCGAGGCTGACGGCCGCCGGAAAGCCCGCAGCCCCACGGGCTGTGGGGCCACGCGAGCGGCTGCCAAAGAGCTTTCCAACGAGGCACGGCTTTCCCTCCTGGCTCTTCGGGCGTGGGAGCTGTCGCCAGAGACGCGGCCCTACCGGAAAATGCTTCGCAGGCTGGCGCGGCGGCTCCACGTGTGCCCTGGTGTCGCCGAGGCTGACGGCCGCCGAAAAGCCCGCAGCCCCACGGGCTGTGGGGCCACGCGAGCGGCTGCCAAAGAGCTTTCCAAGGAGGCACGGCTTTCCCTCCTGGCTCTTCGGGCGTGGGAGCTGTCGCCAGAGCCGCGGCCCTACCGGATAATGCTTTGCAGGCTGGCGCGGCGGCGGCACGTGGGCGCCGGTGTCACCGAGGCTGACGGCCGACGGAAAGCCCGCAGCCCCACGGGCTGTGGGGCCACGCGAGCGGCTGCCAAAGAGCTTTCCAACGAGGCACGGCTTTCCCTCCTGGCTCTTCGGGCGTGGGAGCTGTCGCCAGAGCCGCGGCCCTACCGGAAAATGCTTCGCAGGATGGTGCGGCGGCGCCACGTCGGCGCCGGTGTCGCCGAGGCTGACGGCCGCCGGAAAGCCCGCAGCCCCACGGGCTGTGGGGCCACGCGAGCGGCTGCCAAAGAGCTTTCCAACGAGGCACGGCTTTCCGTCCTGGCTCTTCGGGCGTGGGAGCTGTCGCCAGAGCCGCGGCCCTACCGGAAAATGCTTTGCAGGCTGGCGCGGCGACGCCACGTGGGTGCCCGTGGCGCCGATGCTGACGGCCGCCAGAAAGCCCGCAGCCCCACGGGCTGTGGGGCCACGCGAGCGGCTGCCAAAGAGCTTTCCAACGAGGCACGGCTTTCCCTCCTGGCTCTTCGGGCGTGGGAGCTGTCGCCAGAGACGCGGCCCTACCGGAAAATGCTTCGCAGGCTGGCGCGGCGGCGAGACGTGGTCGCCGGTGTCGCCGAGGCTGACGGCCGCCGGAAAGCCCGCAGCCCCCACGGGCTGTGGGGCCACGCGAGCGGCTGCCAAAGAGCTTTCCAACGAGGCACGGCTTTCCCTCCTGGCTCTTCGGGCGTGGGAGCTGTCGCCAGAGCTGCGGCCCTACCGGAAAATGCTTCGCAGTCTGGTGCGGCGGCGCCACATGGTCGCCGGTGTCGCCGAGGCTGATGGCCGCCGGAAAGCCCGCAGCCCCACGGGCTGTGGGGCCACGCGAGCGGCTGCCAAAGAGCTTTCCAACGAGGCACGGCTTTCCCTCCTGGCTCTTCGGGCGTGGGAGCTGTCGCCAGAGACGCGGCCCTACCGGAAAATGCTTTGCAGGCTGGTGCGGCGGCGCCACGTGGGCGCCGGTGGCGCCGAGGCTGACGGCCGCCAGAAAGCCCGCAGCCCCACGGGCTGTGGGGCCACGCGAGCGGCTGCCAAAGAGCTTTCCAACGAGGCACGGCTTTCCCTCCTGGCTCTTCGGGCGTGGGAGCTGTCGCCAGAGACGCGGCCCTACCGGATAATGCTTCGCAGGCTGGCGCGGCGGCGCCACGTGGGCGCCGGTGGCGCCGAGGCTGACGGCCGCCGGAAAGCCCGCAGCCCCACGGGCTGTGGGGCCACGCGAGCGGCTGCCAAAGAGCTTTCCAACGAGACACGGCTTTCCCTCCTGGCTCTTCGGGCGTGGGAGCTGTCGCCAGAGCCGCGGCCCTACCGGAAAATGCTTCGCAGGATGGTGTGGCGGCGCCACGTCGGCGCCGGTGTCGCCGAGGCTGACGGCCGCCGGAAAGCCCGCAGCCCCACGGGCTGTGGGGCCACGTGAGCGGCTGCCAAAGAGCTTTCCAACGAGGCACGGCTTTCCCTCCTGGCTCTTCGGGCGTGGGAGCTGTCACCAGAGCCGCGGCCCTACCGGAAAATGCTTCGCAGGCTGGCGTGGGGGCGCCACGTGGGCGCCGGTGTCGCCGAGGCTGACGGCCGCCGGAAAGCCCGCAGCCCCACGGGCTGTGGGGCCACGCGAGCGGCTGCCAAAGAGCTTTCCAACGAGGCACGGCTTTCCCTCCTGGCTCTTCGGGCGTGGGAGCTGTCGCCAGAGACGCGGCCCTACCGGAAAATGCTTCGCAGGGCTGGTGCGGCGGCGCCACGTGGTCGCAGGTGTCGCCGAGGCTGACGGCCGCCGGAAAGCCCGCAGCCCCACGGGCTGTGGGGCCACGCGAGCGGCTGCCAAAGAGCTTTCCAACGAGGCACGGCTTTCCCTCCTGGCTCTTCGGGCGTGGGAGCTGTCGCCAGAGCCGCGGCCCTACCGGAAAATGCTTCGCAGCCTGGCGCGGCGGCGCCACGTGTGCACTTGTGTCGACGAGGCTGACGGCCGCCGGAAAGCCCGCAGCCCCACGGGCTGTGGGGCCACGTGAGCGGCTGCCAAAGAGCTTTCCAACGAGGCACGGCTTTCCCTCCTGGCTCTTCGGGCGTGGGAGCTGTCGCCAGAGCCGCGGCCCTACAGGAAAATGCTTCGCAGGCTGGTGCGGCGACGCCACCTGGGTGCCGGTGGCGCCGAAGCTGACGGCCGCCAGAAAGCCCGCAGCCCCACGGGCTGTGGGGCCACGCGAGCGGCTGCCAAAGAGCTTTCCAACGAGGCACGGCTTTCCCTCCTGGCTCTTCGGGCGTGGGAGCTGTCGCCAGAGACGCGGCCCTACCGGAAAATGCTTCGCAGTCTGGTGCGGCGGCGCCACGTGGGCGCCGGTGTCGCCGAGGCTGACGGCCGCCGGAAAGCCCGCAGCCCCACGGGCTGTGGGGCCACGCGAGCGGCTGCCAAAGAGCTTTCCAACGAGGCACGGCTTTCCCTCCTGGCTCTTCGGGCGTGGGAGCTGTCGCCAGAGACGCGGCCCTACCGGAAAATGCTTCGCAGGCTGGCGCGGCGGCGCCACGTGTTCGCAGGTGTCGCCGAGGCTGACGGCCGCCGAAAAGCCCGCAGCCCCACGGGCTGTGGGGCCACGCGAGCGGCTGCCAAAGAGCTTTCCAACGAGGCACGGCTTTCCCTCCTGGCTCTTCGGGCGTGGGAGCTGTCGCCAGAGAGGCGGCCCTACCAGAAAATGCTTCGCAGGCTGGCGCCGCGGCTCCACGTGGGCGCCGGTGTCGCCGAGGCTGACGGCCGCCGGAAAGCCCGCAGCCCCACGGGCTGTGGGGCCACGCGAGCGGCTGCCAAAGAGCTTTCCAACGAGGCACGGCTTTCCCTCCTGGCTCTTCGGGCGTGGGAGCTGTCGCCAGAGACGCGGCCCTACCGGAAAATGCTTCGCAGGCTGGCGCGGCGGCGGCACGTGGGCGCCGGTGTCACCGAGGCTGACGGCCGCCGGAAAGCCCGCAGCCCCACGGGCTGTGGGGCCACGCGAGCGGCTGCCAAAGAGCTTTCCAACGAGACACGGCTTTCCCTCCTGGCTCTTCGGGCGTGGGAGCTGTCGCCAGAGACGCGGCCCTACCGGAAAATGCTTCGCAGGATGGTGCGGCGGCGCCACGTCGGCGCCGGTGGCGCCGATGCTGACGGCCGCCGGAAAGCCCGCAGCCCCACGGGCTGTGGGGCCACGCGAGCGGCTGCCAAAGAGCTTTCCAACGAGGCACGGCTTTCCCTCCTGGCTCTTCGGGCGTGGGAGCTGTCGCCAGAGACGCGGCCCTACCGGAAAATGCTTCGCAGGCTGGCGCGGCGGAGCCACGTGGGCGCCGGTGTCGCCGAGGCTGACGGCCGCCGGAAAGCCCGCAGCCCCACGGGCTGTGGGGCCACGCGAGTGGCTGCCAAAGAGCTTTCCAAGGAGGCACGGCTTTCCCTCCTGGCTCTTCGGGCGTGGGAGCTGTCGCCAGAGCCGCGGCCCTACCGGAAAATGCTTCGCAGCCTGGCGCGGCGGCGCCACGTGTGCACTTGTGTCGACGAGGCTGACGGCCGCCGGAAAGCCCGCAGCCCCACGGGCTGTGGGGCCACGCGAGCGGCTGCCAAAGAGCTTTCCCCCAAACGAGGCACGGCTTTCCCTCCTGGCTCTTCGGGCGTGGGAGCTGTCGCCAGAGACGCGGCCCTACCGGAAAATGCTTCGCAGGCTGGCGCAGCGGCGAGACGTGGTCGCCGTTGTCGCCGAGGCTGACGGCCGCCGGAAAGCCCGCAGCCCCACGGGCTGTGGGGCCACGCGAGCGGCTGCCAAAGAGCTTTCCAACGAGGCACGGCTTTCCCTCCTGGCTCGGCGTGGGAGCTGTCGCCAGAGCCGCGGCCCTACCGGAAAATGCTTTGCAGGCTGGCGCGGCGACGCCACGTGGGTGCCCGTGGCGCCGATGCTGACGGCCGCCAGAAAGCCCGCAGCCCCACGGGCTGTGGGGCCACGCGAGCGGCTGCCAAAGAGCTTTCCAACGAGGCACGGCTTTCCCTCCTGGCTCTTCGGGCGTGGGAGCTGTCGCCAGAGACGCGGCCCTACCGGAAAATGCTTCGCAGGCTGGCGCGGCGGCGCCACGTGTTCGCAGGTGTCGCCGAGGCTGACGGCCGCCGGAAAGCCCGCAGCCCCACGGGCTGTGGGGCCACGCGAGCGGCTGCCAAAGAGCTTTCCAAGGAGGCACGGCTTTCCCTCCTGGCTCTTCGGGCGTGGGAGCTGTCGCCAGAGCCACGGCCCTACCGGATAATGCTTTGCAGGCTGGCGCGGCGGCGGCACGTGGGTGCCGGTGTCACCGAGGCTGACGGCCGACGGAAAGCCCGCAGCCCCACGGGCTGTGGGGCCACGCGAGCGGCTGCCAAAGAGCTTTCCAACGAGG
>NW_026529652.1:0-71653 GCF_028500815.1 Rissa tridactyla | reverse complement strand
AACCGCTTGCGTAGCCCCACACACCTGGGGGCTGCAGGCTTTCCTGCTGCCTTCAGCCTCAAAACCACCCTTTCCCACTTGGCGCCGCGCCAGGCACAAAAATGGCCATCTGTCTAGGAGATTAGTCCCACGCCCAAAGAGCCAGCAGGGAAAACTATGCCTTGTTCTAAAGCTCTTTGGGAACCGCTTGCGTAGCCCCACAGACCTGGGGGCTGCAGGCTTTCCTGCTGCCTTCAGCCTCAAAACCACCCTTTCGCACTTGGCGCCGCGCCAGACACAAAAATGGCCATCTGTCTGGAGATTGGTCCCACGCCCAAAGACCCAGCAGGGAAAACTATGCCTTGTTCTCAAGCTCTTTGGGAACCGCTTGCGTAGCCCCACAGACCTGGGGGCTGCAGGCTTTCCTGCTGCCTTCAGCCCACTTGGTGCCGTGCCAGGCTCAAAAATGGCGATCTGTTTGAGATTGGTACCACACCCAAAGAGCCAGCAGGGAAAACTATGCCTTGTTCTAAAGCTCTTTGGGAAGCGCTTGCGTAGCCCCACACACCTGGGGACTGCAGGCTTTCCTGCTGCCATCAGCCTCAAAACCACCCTTTCCCACTTGGCGCTGCGCCAGGCCCAAAAATGGCCTTATCTCTGGAGATTGGTCCCACGCCCAAAGAGCCAGCAGGGAAAACTATGCCTTGTTCTAAAGCTCTTTGGGAACCGCTTGCGTAGCCCCACAGACCTGGGGGCTGCAGGCTTTCCTGCTGCCTTCAGCCTCAAAACCACCCTTTTGCACTTGGCGTCACGCCAGGCCCAAAAATGGCCATCTGTCTGGAGATTGGTCCCACACCCAAAGAGCCAGCAGGGAAAACTATGCCTTGTTCTATAGCTCTTTGGGAACCGCTTGCGTAGCCCCACACACCTGGGGGCTGCAGGCTTTCCTGCTGCCTTCAGCCTCAAAACCACCCTTTCCCACTTGGCGCCGCGCCAGACACAAAAATGGCCATCTGTCTGGAGATTGGTCCCACGCCCAAAGAGGCAGCAGGGAAAACTATGCCTTGTTCTAAAGCTCTTTGGGAACCGCTTGCGTAGCCCCACACACCTGGGGGCTGCAGGCTTTCCTGCTGCCTTCAGCCTCAAAACCACCCTTTCCCACTTGGCGTCGCGCCAGGCCCAAAAATGGCCATCTGTCTGGAGATTGGTCCCACGCCCAAAGAGCCAGCAGGGAAAACTATGCCTTGTTCGAAAGCTCTTTGGGAACCGCTTGCGTAGCCCCACACACCTGGGGGCTGCAGGCTTTCCTACTGCCTTCAGCCTCAAAACCACCCTTTCCCACTTGGCGCCGCGCCAGGCCCAAAAATGGCCATCTGTCTGGAGACTGGTCCCACGCCCAAAGAGCCAGCAGGGAAAACTATGCCTTGTTCTCAAGCTCTTTGGGAACCGCTTGCGTAGCCCCACAGACCTGGGGGCTGCAGGCTTTCCTGCTGCCTTCAGCCTCAAAACCACCCCTTCCCACTTGGCGCCGCGCCAGGCCCAAAAATGGCCATCTGTCTGGAGATTGGTCCCACGCCCAAAGAGCCAGCAGGGAAAATTATGCCTTGTTCTCAAGCTCTTTGGGAACCGCTTGCGTAGCCCCACAGACCTGGGGGCTGCAGGCTTTCCTGCTGCCTTCAGCCTCAAAACCACCCTTTTCCACTTGGCGTCACGCCAGGCCCAAAAATGGCCATCTCTCTGGAGACTGGTCCCACACCCAAAGAGCCAGCAGGGAAAACTATGCCTTGTTCTATAGCTCTTTGGGAACCGCTTGCGTAGCCCCACAGACCTGGGGGCTGCAGGCTTTCCTGCTGCCTTCAGCCTCAAAAGCACCCCTTCCCACTTGGCGCCGCGCCAGACACAAAAATGGCCATCTGTCTGGAGATTGGTCCCACGCCCAAAGAGCCAGCAGGGAAAACTATGCCTAGTTCTAAAGCTCTTTGGGAACCGTTTGCGTAGCCCCACACACCTGGGGGCTGCAGGCTTTCCTGCTGCCTTCAGCCTCAAAACCACCCTTTCCCACTTGGCGCCGCGCCAGGCACAAAAATGGCCATATGTCTGGAGGTTAGTCCAACGTCCAAAGAGCCAGCAGGGAAAACTATGCCTTGTTCTATAGCTCTTTGGGAACCGCTTGCGTAGCCCCACACACCTGGGGGCTGCAGGCTTTCCTGCTGCCTTCAGCCTCAAAACCACCCTTTCCCACTTGGCGCCACGCTAGACACAAAAATGGCCTTATCTCTGGAGATTGGTCCCACGCCCAAAGAGCCAGCAGGGAAAACTATGCCTTGTTCTAAAGCTCTTTGGGAACCGCTTGCGTAGCCCCACACACCTGGGGGCTGCAGGCTTTCCTGCTGCCTTCAGCCTCAAAACCACCCTTTCCCACTTGGCGCCGCGCCAGACACAAAAATGGCCTTATCTCTGGAGACTGGTCCCACGCCCAAAGAGCCAGCAGGGAAAACTACGCCTTATTCTAAAGCTCTTTGGGAACCGCTTGCGTAGCCCCACAGACCTGGGGGCTGCAGGCTTTCCTGCTGCCTTCAGCCTCAAAACCACCCTTTCCCACTTGGCGCCGCGCCAGACACAAAAATGGCCATCTGTCTGGAGATTGGTCCCATGCACAAAGAGACAGCAGGGAAAACTATGCCTTGTTCTAAAGCTCTTTGGTAACCGCTTGCATAGCCCCACAGACCTGGGGGCTGCAGGCTTTCCTGCTGCCTTCAGCCCACTTGGTGCCGTGCCAGGCTCAAAAATGGCCATCTGTCTTGAAATTGGTACCACACCCAAAGAGCCAGCAGGGAAAACTATGCCTTGTTCTAAAGCTCTTTGGGAAGCGCTTGCGTAGCCCCACACACCTGCGGGCTGCAGGCTTTCCTGCTGCCTTCAGCCTCAAAACCACGCTTTCCCACTTGGCGCTGCGCCAGGCCCAAAAATGGCCATCTGTCTGGAGATTGGTCCCACGCCCAAAGAGCCAGCAGGGAAAACTATGCCTTGTTCTCAAGCTCTTTGGGAACCGCTTGCGTAGCCCCACAGACCTGGGGGCTGCAGGCTTTCCTGCTGCCTTCAGCCTCAAAACCACCCTTTCCCACTTGGTGCCGTGCCAGGCTCAAAAATGGCCACATCCCTGGAGAATGGTCCCACGCCCAAAGAGCCAGCAGGGAAAACTATGCCTTGTTCTAAAGCTCTTTTGGAACCGCTTGCGTAGCCCCACACACCTGGGGGCTGCAGGCTTTCCTGCTGCCTTCAGCCTCAAAACCACCCTTTCCCACTTGGCGCCGCGCCAGGCCCAAAAATGGCCATCTGTCTGGAGATTGGTCCCATGCACAAAGAGACAGCAGGGAAAACTATGCCTTGTTCTAAAGCTCTTTGGTAACCGCTTGCGTAGCCCCACAGACCTGGGGGCTGCAGGCTTTCCTGCTGCCTTCAGCCCACTTGGTGCCGTGCCAGGCTCAAAAATGGCCATCTGTCTTGAAATTGGTACCACACCCAAAGAGCCAGCAGGGAAAACTATGCCTTGTTCTAAAGCTCTTTGGGAAGCGCTTGCGTAGCCCCACACACCTGCGGGCTGCAGGCTTTCCTGCTGCCTTCAGCCTCAAAACCACCCTTTCCCACTTGGCGCTGCGCCAGGCCCAAAAATGGCCATCTGTCTGGAGATTGGTCCCACGCCCAAAGAGCCAGCAGGGAAAACTATGCCTTGTTCTAAAGCTCTTTGGGAACCGCTTGCGTAGCCCCACACACCTGGGGGCTGCAGGCTTTCCTGCTGCCTTCAGCCTCAAAATCACCCCTTCCCACTTGGCGCCGCGCCAGGCCCAAAAATGGCCATCTGTCTGGAGATTGGTCCCACGCCCAAAGAGCCAGCAGGGAAAATTATGCCTTGTTCTCAAGCTCTTTGGGAACCGCTTGCGTAGCCCCACACACCAGGGGGCTGCAGGCTTTCCTGCTGCCTTCAGCCTCAAAACCACCCTTTCCCACTTGGTGCCGTGCCAGGCTCAAAAATGGCCACATCCCTGGAGAATGGTCCCACGCCCAAAGAGCCAGCAGGCAAAACTATGCCTTGTTCTAAAGCTCTTTGGGAACCGCTTGCGTAGCCCCACAGACCTGGGGGCTGCAGGCTTTCCTGCTGCCTTCAGCCTCAAAACCACCCTTTCCCACTTGGCGCCGCGCCAGGCCCAAAAATGGCCATCTGTCTGGAGATTGGTCCCATGCACAAAGAGACAGCAGGGAAAACTATGCCTTGTTCTAAAGCTCTTTGGTAACCGCTTGCATAGCCCCACAGACCTGGGGGCTGCAGGCTTTCCTGCTGCCTTCAGCCCACTTGGTGCCGTGCCAGGCTCAAAAATGGCCATCTGTCTTGAAATTGGTACCACACCCAAAGAGCCAGCAGGGAAAACTATGCCTTGTTCTAAAGCTCTTTGGGAAGCGCTTGCGTAGCCCCACACACCTGCGGGCTGCAGGCTTTCCTGCTGCCTTCAGCCTCAAAACCACGCTTTCCCACTTGGCGCTGCGCCAGGCCCAAAAATGGCCATCTGTCTGGAGATTGGTCCCACGCCCAAAGAGCCAGCAGGGAAAACTATGCCTTGTTCTAAAGCTCTTTGGGAACCGCTTGCGTAGCCCCACAGACCTGGGGGCTGCAGGCTTTCCTGCTGCCTTCAGCCTCAAAACCACCCTTTTGCACTTGGCGTCAAGCCAGGCCCAAAAATGGCCATCTGTCTGGAGATTGGTCCCACACCCAAAGAGCCAGCAGGGAAAACTATGCCTTGTTCTAAAGCTCTTTGGGAACCGCTTGCGTAGCCCCACAGACCTGGGGGCTGCAGGCTTTCCTACTGCCTTCAGCCTCAAAACCACCCTTTCCCACTTGGCGCCGCGCCAGGCCCAAAAATGGCCATCTGTCTGGAGATTGGTCCCACGCCCAAAGAGCCAGCAGGGAAAACTATGCCTTGTTCGAAAGCTCTTTGGGAACCGCTTGCGTAGCCCCACAGACCTGGGGGCTGCAGGCTTTCCTGCTGCCTTCAGCCTCAAAACCACCCTTTCCCACTTGGTGCCGTGCCAGGCTCAAAAATGGCCACATCCCTGGAGAATGGTCCCACGCCCAAAGAGCCAGCAGGGAAAACTATGCCTTGTTCTAAAGCTCTTTGGGAACCGCTTGCGTAGCCCCACACACCTGGGGGCTGCAGGCTTTCCTGCTGCCTTCACCCTCAAAACCACCCTTTCCCACTTGGCGCCGCGCCAGGCACAAAAATGGCCATCTGTCTAGGAGATTAGTCCCACGCCCAAAGAGCCAGCAGGGAAAACTATGCCTTGTTCTAAAGCTCTTTGGGAACCGCTTGCGTAGCCCCACAGACCTGGGGGCTGCAGGCTTTCCTGCTGCCTTCAGCCTCAAAACCACCCTTTCGCACTTGGCGCCGCGCCAGGCCCAAAAATGGCCATCTGTCTGGAGATTGGTCAAACGCCCAAAGAGCCAGCAGGGAAAACTATGCCTTGTTCTAAAGCTCTTTGGGAACCGCTTGCGTAGCCCCACAGACCTGGGGGCTGCAGGCTTTCCTGCTGCCTTCAGCCCACTTGGTGCCGTGCCAGGCTCAAAAATGGCCATCTGTCTGGAGATTGGTCCCACGCCCAAAGAGCCAGCAGGGAAAACTATGCCTTGTTCTAAAGCTCTTTGGGAAGCGCTTGCGTAGCCCCACACACCTGGGGGCTGCAGGCTTTCCTGCTGCCTTCAGCCTCAAAACCACCCTTTCCCACTTGGCGCTGCGCCAGGCCCAAAAATGGCCATCTGTCTGGAGATTGGTCCCACGCCCAAAGAGCCAGCAGGGAAAACTATGCCTTGTTCTAAAGCTCTTTGGGAACCGCTTGCGTAGCCCCACAGACCTGGGGGCTGCAGGCTTTCCCGCTGCCTTCAGCCTCAAAACCACCCTTTCCCACTTGGCGCTGCGCCAGGCCCAAAAATGGCCATCTGTCTGGAGATTGGTCCCATGCACAAAGAGCCAGCAGGGAAAACTATGCCTTGTTCTAAAGCTCTTTGGGAACTGCTTGCGTAGCCCCACAGACCTGGGGGCTGCAGGCTTTCCTGCTGCCTTCAGCCTCAAAACCACCCTTTTGCACTTGGCGTCACGCCAGGCCCAAAAATGGCCATCTGTCTGGAGATTGGTCCCACACCCAAAGAGCCAGCAGGGAAAACTATGCCTTGTTCTATAGCTCTTTGGGAACCGCTTGCGTAGCCCCACACACCTGGGGGCTGCAGGCTTTCCTGCTGCCTTCAGCCTCAAAACCACCCTTTCCCACTTGGCGCCGCGCCAGACACAAAAATGGCCATCTCTCTGGAGATTGGTCCCATGCACAAAGAGCCAGCAGGGAAAACTATGCCTTGTTCTAAAGCTCTTTGGGAACCGTTTGCGTAGCCCCACAGACCTGGGGTCTGCAGGCTTTCCTGCTGCCTTCAGCCTCAAAACCACCCTTTCCCACTTGGCGTCGCGCCAGGCCCAAAAATGGCCATCTGTCTGGAGATTGGTCCCACGCCCAAAGAGCCAGCAGGGAAAACTATGCCTTGTTCGAAAGCTCTTTGGGAACCGCTTGCGTAGCCCCACAGACCTGGGGGCTGCAGGCTTTCCTACTGCCTTCATCCTCAAAACCACCCTTTCCCACTTGGCGCCGCGCCAGGCCCAAAAATGGCCATCTGTCTGGAGACTGGTCCCACGCCCAAAGAGCCAGCAGGGAAAACTATGCCTTGTTCTCAAGCTCTTTGGGAACCGCTTGCGTAGCCCCACAGACCTGGGGGCTGCAGGCTTTCCTGCTGCCTTCAGCCTCAAAACCACCCCTTCCCACTTGGCGCCGCGCCAGGCCCAAAAATGGCCATCTGTCTGGAGATTGGTCCCACGCCCAAAGAGCCAGCAGGGAAAATTATGCCTTGTTCTCAAGCTCTTTGGGAACCGCTTGCGTAGCCCCACACACCAGGGGGCTGCAGGCTTTCCTGCTGCCTTCAGCCTCAAAACCACCCTTTCCCACTTGGTGCCGTGCCAGGCTCAAAAACGGCCACATCCCTGGAGAATGGTCCCACGCCCAAAGAGCCAGCAGGGAAAACTATGCCTTGTTCTAAAGCTCTTTGGGAACCGCTTGCGTAGCCCCACAGACCTGGGGGCTGCAGGCTTTCCTGCTGCCTTCAGCCTCAAAACCACCCTTTCCCACTTGGCGCCACGCCAGACACAAAAATGGCCTTATCTCTGGAGATTGGTCCCACGCCCAAAGAGCCAGCAGGGAAAACTATGCCTTGTTCTAAAGCTCTTTGGGAACCGCTTGCGTAGCCCCACACACCTGGGGGCTGCAGGCTTTCCTGCTGCCTTCAGCCTCAAAACCACCCTTTCCCACTTGGCGCCGCGCCAGACACAAAAATGGCCTTATCTCTGGAGACTGGTCCCACGCCCAAAGAGCCAGCAGGGAAAACTACGCCTTATTCTAAAGCTCTTTGGGAACCGCTTGCGTAGCCCCACAGACCTGGGGGCTGCAGGCTTTCCTGCTGCCTTCAGCCTCAAAACCACCCTTTCCCACTTGGTGCCGTGCCAGGCTCAAAAATGGCCACATCCCTGGAGAATGGTCCCACGCCCAAAGAGCCAGCAGGGAAAACTATGCCTTGTTCTAAAGCTCTTTGGGAACCGCTTGCGTAGCCCCACAGACCTGGGGGCTGCAGGCTTTCCTGCTGCCTTCAGCCTCAAAACCACCCTTTCCCACTTGGCGCCGCGCCAGGCCCAAAAATGGCCATCTGTCTGGAGATTGGTCCCATGCACAAAGAGCCAGCAGGGAAAACTATGCCTTGTTCTAAAGCTCTTTGGTAACCGCTTGCATAGCCCCACAGACCTGGGGGCTGCAGGCTTTCCTGCTGCCTTCAGCCCACTTGGTGCCGTGCCAGGCTCAAAAATGGCCATCTGTCTTGAAATTGGCACCACACCCAAAGAGCCAGCAGGGAAAACTATGCCTTGTTCTAAAGCTCTTTGGGAAGCGCTTGCGTAGCCCCACAGACCTGGGGGCTGCAGGCTTTCCTGCTGCCTTCAGCCTCAAAACCACGCTTTCCCACTTGGCGCTGCGCCAGGCCCAAAAATGGCCATCTGTCTGGAGATTGGTCCCACGCCCAAAGAGCCAGCAGGGAAAACTATGCCTTGTTCTAAAGCTCTTTGGGAACCGCTTGCGTAGCCCCACACACCTGGGGGCTGCAGGCTTTCCTGCTGCCTTCAGCCTCAAAACCACCCTTTTGCACTTGGCGTCACGCCAGGCCCAAAAATGGCCATCTGTCTGGAGATTGGTACCACACCCAAAGAGCCAGCAGGGAAAACTATGCCTTGTTCTATAGCTCTTTGGGAACCGCTTGCGTAGCCCCACACACCTGGGGGCTGCAGGCTTTCCTGCTGCCTTCAGCCTCAAAAGCACCCTTTCCCACTTGGCGCCGCGCCAGACACAAAAATGGCCATCTGTCTGGAGATTGGTCCCATGCACAAAGAGCCAGCAGGGAAAACTATGCCTTGTTCTAAAGCTCTTTGGGAACCGTTTGCATAGCCCCACAGACCTGGGGGCTGCAGGCTTTCCTGCTGCCTTCAGCCTCAAAACCACCCTTTCCCACTTGGCGCCGCGCCAGGCCCAAAAATGGCCATCTGTCTGGAGATTGGTCCCACGCCCAAAGAGCCAGCAGAGAAAACTATGCCTTGTTCTATAGCTCTTTGGGAACCGCTTGCGTAGCCCCACAGACCTGGGGGCTGGAGGCTTTCCTACTGCCTTCAGCCTCAAAACCACCCTTTCCCACTTGGCGCCGCGCCAGGCCCAAAAATGGCCATCTGTCTGGAGATTGCTCCCACGCCCAAAGAGCCAGCAGGGAAAACTATGCCTTGTTCGAAAGCTCTTTGGGAACCGCTTGCGTAGCCCCACAGACCTGGGGGCTGCAGGCTTTCCTGCTGCCTTCAGCCTCAAAACCACCCTTTCCCACTTGGTGCCGTGCCAGGCTCAAAAATGGCCACATCCCTGGAGAATGGTCCCACGCCCAAAGAGCCAGCAGGGAAAACTATGCCTTGTTCTAAAGCTCTTTTGGAACCGCTTGCGTAGCCCCACACACCTGGGGGCTGCAGGCTTTCCTGCTGCCTTCACCCTCAAAACCACCCTTTCCCACTTGGCGCCGCGCCAGGCACAAAAATGGCCATCTGTCTAGGAGATTAGTCCCACGCCCAAAGAGCCAGCAGGGAAAACTATGCCTTGTTCTAAAGCTCTTTGGGAACCGCTTGCGTAGCCCCACAGACCTGGGGGCTGCAGGCTTTCCTGCTGCCTTCAGCCTCAAAACCACCCTTTCGCACTTGGCGCCGCGCCAGACACAAAAATGGCCATCTGTCTGGAGATTGGTCCCACGCCCAAAGAGCCAGCAGGGAAAACTATGCCTTGTTCTAAAGCTCTTTGGGAACCGCTTGCGTAGCCCCACAGACCTGGGGGCTGCAGGCTTTCCTGCTGCCTTCAGCCTCAAAACCACCCTTTCCCACTTGGCGTCACGCCAGGCCCAAAAATGGCCTTATCTCTGGAGATTGGTCCCACGCCCAAAGAGCCAGCAGGGAAAACTATGCCTTGTTCTAAAGCTCTTTGGGAACCGCTTACGTAGCCCCACAGACCTGGGGGCTGCAGGCTTTCCTGCTGCCTTCAGCCTCAAAACCACCCTTTCCCACTTGGCGCTGCGCCAGGCCCAAAAATGGCCATCTGTCTGGAGATTGGTCCCATGCACAAAGAGCCAGCAGGGAAAACTATGCCTTGTTCTAAAGCTCTTTGGTAACCGCTTGCGTAGCCCCACACACCTGGGGGCTGCAGGCTTTCCTGCTGCCTTCAGCCCACTTGGTGCCGTGCCAGGCTCAAAAATGGCCATCTGTCTGGAGATTGGTCCCACGCCCAAAGAGCCAGCAGGGAAAACTATGCCTTGTTCTAAAGCTCTTTGGGAAGCGCTTGCGTAGCCCCACACACCTGGGGGCTGCAGGCTTTCCTGCTGCCTTCAGCCTCAAAACCACCCTTTCCCACTTGGCGCTGCGCCAGGCCCAAAAATGGCCATCTGTCTGGAGATTGGTCCCACGCCCAAAGAGCCAGCAGGGAAAACTATGCCTTGTTCTAAAGCTCTTTGGGAACCGCTTGCGTAGCCCCACAGACCTGGGGGCTGCAGGCTTTCCTGCTGCCTTCAGCCTCAAAACCACCCTTTCCCACTTGGCGCTGCGCCAGGCCCAAAAATGGCCATCTGTCTGGAGATTGGTCCCATGCACAAAGAGCCAGCAGGGAAAACTATGCCTTGTTCTAAAGCTCTTTGGGAACCGCTTGCGTAGCCCCACAGACCTGGGGGCTGCAGGCTTTCCTGCTGCCTTCAGCCCACTTGGTGCCGTGCCAGGCTCAAAAATGGCGATCTGTTTGAGATTGGTACCACACCCAAAGAGCCAGCAGGGAAAACTATGCCTTGTTCTAAAGCTCTTTGGGAAGCGCTTGCGTAGCCCCACACACCTGCGGGCTGCAGGCTTTCCTGCTGCCTTCAGCCTCAAAACCACGCTTTCCCACTTGGCGTTGCGCCAGGCCCAAAAATGGCCATCTGTCTGGAGATTGGTCCCACGCCCAAAGAGCCAGCAGGGAAAACTATGCCTTGTTCTAAAGCTCTTTGGGAACCGCTTGCGTAGCCCCACAGACCTGGGGGCTGCAGGCTTTCCTGCTGCCTTCAGCCTCAAAACCACCCTTTTGCACTTGGCGTCACGCCAGGCCCAAAAATGGCCATCTGTCTGGAGATTGGTCCCATGCACAAAGAGACAGCAGGGAAAACTATGCCTTGTTCTATAGCTCTTTGGGAACCGCTTGCGTAGCCCCACAGACCTGGGGGCTGCAGGCTTTCCTACTGCCTTCAGCCTCAAAACCACCCTTTCCCACTTGGCGCCGCGCCAGGCCCAAAAATGGCCATCTGTCTGGAGATTGGTCCCACGCCCAAAGAGCCAGCAGGGAAAACTATGCCTTGTTCTAAAGCTCTTTGGGAACCGCTTGCGTAGCCCCACACACCTGGGGGCTGCAGGCTTTCCTGCTGCCTTCAGCCTCAAAACCACCCTTTCCCACTTGGTGCCGTGCCAGGCTCAAAAATGGCCACATCCCTGGAGAATGGTCCCACGCCCAAAGAGCCAGCAGGGAAAACTATGCCTTGTTCTAAAGCTCTTTTGGAACCGCTTGCGTAGCCCCACAGACCTGGGGGCTGCAGGCTTTCCTGCTGCCTTCAGCCCACTTGGTGCCGTGCCAGGCTCAAAAATGGCCATCTGTCTTGAAATTGGTACCACACCCAAAGAGCCAGCAGGGAAAACTATGCCTTGTTCTAAAGCTCTTTGGGAAGCGCTTGCGTAGCCCCACACACCTGCGGGCTGCAGGCTTTCCTGCTGCCTTCAGCCTCAAAACCACGCTTTCCCACTTGGCGTCACGCCAGGCCCAAAAATGGCCTTATCTCTGGAGATTGGTCCCACGCCCAAAGAGCCAGCAGGGAAAACTATGCCTTGTTCTAAAGCTCTTTGGGAACCGCTTACGTAGCCCCACAGACCTGGGGGCTGCAGGCTTTCCTGCTGCCTTCAGCCTCAAAACCACCCTTTCCCACTTGGCGCTGCGCCAGGCCCAAAAATGGCCATCTGTCTGGAGATTGGTCCCATGCACAAAGAGCCAGCAGGGAAAACTATGCCTTGTTCTAAAGCTCTTTGGTAACCGCTTGCGTAGCCCCACAGACCTGGGGGCTGCAGGCTTTCCTGCTGCCTTCAGCCCACTTGGTGCCGTGCCAGGCTCAAAAATGGCCATCTGTCTGGAGATTGGTCCCACGCCCAAAGAGCCAGCAGGGAAAACTATGCCTTGTTCTAAAGCTCTTTGGGAAGCGCTTGCGTAGCCCCACACACCTGGGGGCTGCAGGCTTTCCTGCTGCCTTCAGCCTCAAAACCACCCTTTCCCACTTGGCGCTGCGCCAGGCCCAAAAATGGCCATCTGTCTGGAGATTGGTCCCACGCCCAAAGAGCCAGCAGGGAAAACTATGCCTTGTTCTAAAGCTCTTTGGGAACCGCTTGCGTAGCCCCACAGACCTGGGGGCTGCAGGCTTTCCTGCTGCCTTCAGCCTCAAAACCACCCTTTCCCACTTGGCGCTGCGCCAGGCCCAAAAATGGCCATCTGTCTGGAGATTGGTCCCATGCACAAAGAGCCAGCAGGGAAAACTATGCCTTGTTCTAAAGCTCTTTGGGAACCGCTTGCGTAGCCCCACAGACCTGGGGGCTGCAGGCTTTCCTGCTGCCTTCAGCCCACTTGGTGCCGTGCCAGGCTCAAAAATGGCCATCTGTCTTGAAATTGGTACCACACCCAAAGAGCCAGCAGGGAAAACTATGCCTTGTTCTAAAGCTCTTTGGGAAGCGCTTGCGTAGCCCCACACACCTGCGGGCTGCAGGCTTTCCTGCTGCCTTCAGCCTCAAAACCACGCTTTCCCACTTGGCGCTGCGCCAGGCCCAAAAATGGCCATCTGTCTGGAGATTGGTCCCACGCCCAAAGAGCCAGCAGGGAAAACTATGCCTTGTTCTAAAGCTCTTTGGGAACCGCTTGCGTAGCCCCACAGACCTGGGGGCTGCAGGCTTTCCTGCTGCCTTCAGCCTCAAAACCACCCTTTTCCACTTGGCGTCACGCCAGGCCCAAAAATGGCCATCTGTCTGGAGATTGGTCCCACACCCAAAGAGCCAGCAGGGAAAATTATGCCTTGTTCTATAGCTCTTTGGGAACCGCTTGCGTAGCCCCACAGACCTGGGGGCTGCAGGCTTTCCTACTGCCTTCAGCCTCAAAACCACCCTTTCCCACTTGGCGCCGCGCCAGGCCCAAAAATGGCCATCTGTCTGGAGATTGGTCCCACGCCCAAAGAGCCAGCAGGGAAAACTATGCCTTGTTCTAAAGCTCTTTGGGAACCGCTTGCGTAGCCCCACAGACCTGGGGGCTGCAGGCTTTCCTGCTGCCTTCAGCCTCAAAACCACCCTTTCCCACTTGGTGCCGTGCCAGGCTCAAAAATGGCCATCTGTCTGGAGATTGGTCCCACGCCCAAAGAGCCAGCAGGGAAAACTATGCCTTGTTCTAAAGCTCTTTGGGAACCGCTTGCGTAGCCCCACAGACCTGGGGGCTGCAGGCTTTCCTGCTGCCTTCAGCCTCAAAACCACCCTTTCGCACTTGGCGTCACGCCAGGCCCAAAAATGGCCTTATCTCTGGAGATTGGTCCCACGCCCAAAGAGCCAGCAGGGAAAACTATGCCTTGTTCTAAAGCTCTTTGGGAACCGCTTGCGTAGCCCCACAGACCTGGGGGCTGCAGGCTTTCCTGCTGCCTTCAGCCTCAAAACCACCCTTTCCCACTTGGCGCTGCGCCAGGCCCAAAAATGGCCATCTGTCTGGAGATTGGTCCCATGCACAAAGAGCCAGCAGGGAAAACTATGCCTTGTTCTAAAGCTCTTTGGGAACCGCTTGCGTAGCCCCACAGACCTGGGGGCTGCAGGCTTTCCTGCTGCCTTCAGCCTCAAAACCACCCTTTCCCACTTGGCGTCACGCCAGGCCCAAAAATGGCCATCTGTCTGGAGATTGGTCCCACGCCCAAAGAGCCAGCAGGGAAAACTATGCCTTGTTCTAAAGCTCTTTGGGAACCGCTTGCGTAGCCCCACAGACCTGGGGGCTGCAGGCTTTCCTGCTGCCTTCAGCCTCAAAACCACCCTTTCCCACTTGGCGCTGCGCCAGGCCCAAAAATGGCCATCTGTCTGGAGATTGGTCCCATGCACAAAGAGCCAGCAGGGAAAACTATGCCTTGTTCTAAAGCTCTTTGGGAACCGCTTGCGTAGCCCCACAGACCTGGGGGCTGCAGGCTTTCCTGCTGCCTTCAGCCCACTTGGTGCCGTGCCAGGCTCAAAAATGGCCATCTGTCTGGAGATTGGTCCCACGCCCAAAGAGCCAGCAGGGAAAACTATGCCTTGTTCTAAAGCTCTTTGGGAACCGCTTGCGTAGCCCCACACACCTGGGGGCTGCAGGCTTTCCTGCTGCCTTCAGCCTCAAAACCACCCTTTCCCACTTGGCGCTGCGCCAGGCCCAAAAATGGCCATCTGTCTGGAGATTGGTCCCACGCCCAAAGAGCCAGCAGGGAAAACTATGCCTTGTTCGAAAGCTCTTTGGGAACCGCTTGCGTAGCCCCACAGACCTGGGGGCTGCAGGCTTTCCTGCTGCCTTCAGCCTCAAAACCACCCTTTCCCACTTGGCGCTGCGCCAGGCCCAAAAATGGCCATCTGTCTGGAGATTGGTCCCATGCCCAAAGAGCCAGCAGGGAAAACTATGCCTTGTTCTCAAGCTCTTTGGGAACCGCTTGCGTAGCCCCACACACCTGGGGGCTGCAGGCTTTCCTGCTGCCTTCAGCCCACTTGGTGCCGTGCCAGGCTCAAAAATGGCGATCTGTTTGAGATTGGTACCACACCCAAAGAGCCAGCAGGGAAAACTATGCCTTGTTCGAAAGCTCTTTGGGAACCGCTTGCGTAGCCCCACACACCTGGGGACTGCAGGCTTTCCTGCTGCCTTCAGCCTCAAAACCACCCTTTCCCACTTGGCGCTGCGCCAGGCCCAAAAATGGCCATCTGTCTGGAGATTGGTCCCACGCCCAAAGAGCCAGCAGGGAAAACTATGCCTTGTTCTAAAGCTCTTTGGGAACCGCTTGCGTAGCCCCACAGACCTGGGGGCTGCAGGCTTTCCTGCTGCCTTCAGCCTCAAAACCACCCTTTTGCACTTGGCGTCACGCCAGGCCCAAAAATGGCCATCTGTCTGGAGATTGGTCCCACACCCAAAGAGCCAGCAGGGAAAACTATGCCTTGTTCTATAGCTCTTTGGGAACCGCTTGCGTAGCCCCACACACCTGGGGGCTGCAGGCTTTCCTGCTGCCTTCAGCCTCAAAAACACCCTTTCCCACTTGGCGCCGCGCCAGACACAAAAATGGCCATCTGTCTGGAGATTGGTCCCATGCACAAAGAGCCAGCAGGGAAAACTATGCCTTGTTCTAAAGCTCTTTGGGAACCGTTTGCGTAGCCCCACAGACCTGGGGTCTGCAGGCTTTCCTGCTGCCTTCAGCCTCAAAAGCACCCTTTCCCACTTGGCGCCGCGCCAGGCCCAAAAATGGCCATCTGTCTGGAGATTGGTCCCACGCCCAAAGAGCCAGCAGGGAAAACTATGCCTTGTTCGAAAGCTCTTTGGGAACCGCTTGCGTAGCCCCACAGACCTGGGGGCTGCAGGCTTTCCTACTGCCTTCAGCCTCAAAACCACCCTTTCCCACTTGGCGCCGCGCCAGGCCCAAAAATGGCCATCTGTCTGGAGACTGGTCCCACGCCCAAAGAGCCAGCAGGGAAAACTATGCCTTGTTCTCAAGCTCTTTGGGAACCGCTTGCATAGCCCCACAGACCTGGGGGCTGCAGGCTTTCCTGCTGCCTTCAGCCTCAAAACCACCCCTTCCCACTTGGCGCCGCGCCAGGCCCAAAAATGGCCATCTGTCTGGAGATTGGTCCCACGCCCAAAGAGCCAGCAGGGAAAATTATGCCTTGTTCTCAAGCTCTTTGGGAACCGCTTGCGTAGCCCCACACACCAGGGGGCTGCAGGCTTTCCTGCTGCCTTCAGCCTCAAAACCACCCTTTCCCACTTGGTGCCGTGCCAGGCTCAAAAACGGCCACATCCCTGGAGATTGGTCCCACGCCCAAAGAGCCAGCAGGGAAAACTATGCCTTGTTCTAAAGCTCTTTGGGAACCGCTTGCGTAGCCCCACAGACCTGGGGGCTGCAGGCTTTCCTGCTGCCTTCAGCCTCAAAACCACCCTTTCCCACTTGGCGCCACGCCAGACACAAAAATGGCCTTATCTCTGGAGATTGGTCCCACGCCCAAAGAGCCAGCAGGGAAAACTATGCCTTGTTCTAAAGCTCTTTGGGAACCGCTTGCGTAGCCCCACAGACCTGGGGGCTGCAGGCTTTCCTGCTGCCTTCAGCCTCAAAACCACCCTTTCCCACTTGGCGTCACGCCAGGCCCAAAAATGGCCATCTGTCTGGAGACTGGTCCCACACCCAAAGAGCCAGCAGGGAAAACTATGCCTTGTTCTATAGCTCTTTGGGAACCGCTTGCGTAGCCCCACACACCTGGGGGCTGCAGGCTTTCCTGCTGCCTTCAGCCTCAAAAGCACCCCTTCCCACTTGGCGCCGCGCCAGACACAAAAATGGCCATCTGTCTGGAGATTGGTCCCACGCCCAAAGAGCCAGCAGGGAAAACTATGCCTAGTTCTAAAGCTCTTTGGGAACCGTTTGCGTAGCCCCACACACCTGGGGGCTGCAGGCTTTCCTGCTGCCTTCAGCCTCAAAACCACCCTTTCCCACTTGGCGCCGCGCCAGGCACAAAAATGGCCATATGTCTGGAGGTTAGTCCAACGTCCAAAGAGCCAGCAGGGAAAACTATGCCTTGTTCTATAGCTCTTTGGGAAACGCTTGCGTAGCCCCACACACCTGGGGGCTGCAGGCTTTCCTGCTGCCTTCAGCCTCAAAACCACCCTTTCCCACTTGGCGCCACGCCAGACACAAAAATGGCCTTATCTCTGGAGATTGGTCCCACGCCCAAAGAGCCAGCAGGGAAAACTATGCCTTGTTCTCAAGCTCTTTGGGAACCGCTTGCGTAGCCCCACACACCTGGGGGCTGCAGGCTTTCCTGCTGCCTTCAGCCTCAAAACCACCCTTTCCCACTTGGCGCCGCGCCAGACACAAAAATGGCATTATCTCTGGAGACTGGTCCCACGCCCAAAGAGCAAGCAGGGAAAACTACGCCTTATTCTAAAGCTCTTTGGGAACCGCTTGCGTAGCCCCACACACCTGGGGGCTGCAGGCTTTCCTGCTGCCTTCAGCCTCAAAACCACCCTTTCCCACTTGGTGCCGTGCCAGGCTCAAAAATGGCCACATCCCTGGAGAATGGTCCCACGCCCAAAGAGCCAGCAGGGAAAACTATGCCTTGTTCTAAAGCTCTTTGGGAACCGCTTGCGTAGCCCCACAGACCTGGGGGCTGCAGGCTTTCCTGCTGCCTTCAGCCTCAAAACCACCCTTTCCCACTTGGCGCCGCGCCAGGCCCAAAAATGGCCATCTGTCTGGAGATTGGTCCCATGCACAAAGAGCCAGCAGGGAAAACTATGCCTTGTTCTAAAGCTCTTTGGTAACCGCTTGCATAGCCCCACAGACCTGGGGGCTGCAGGCTTTCCTGCTGCCTTCAGCCCACTTGGTGCCGTGCCAGGCTCAAAAATGGCCATCTGTCTTGAAATTGGTACCACACCCAAAGAGCCAGCAGGGAAAACTATGCCTTGTTCTAAAGCTCTTTGGGAAGCGCTTGCGTAGCCCCACACACCTGGGGGCTGCAGGCTTTCCTGCTGCCTTCAGCCTCAAAACCACCCTTTCCCACTTGGCGCTGCGCCAGGCCCAAAAATGGCCATCTGTCTGGAGATTGGTCCCACGCCCAAAGAGCCAGCAGGGAAAACTATGCCTTGTTCTAAAGCTCTTTGGGAACCGCTTGCGTAGCCCCACAGACCTGGGGGCTGCAGGCTTTCCTGCTGCCTTCAGCCTCAAAACCACCCTTTTGCACTTGGCGTCACGCCAGGCCCAAAAATGGCCATCTGTCTGGAGATTGGTCCCATGCACAAAGAGCCAGCAGGGAAAACTATGCCTTGTTCTATAGCTCTTTGGGAACCGCTTGCGTAGCCCCACAGACCTGGGGGCTGGAGGCTTTCCTACTGCCTTCAGCCTCAAAACCACCCTTTCCCACTTGGCGCCGCGCCAGGCCCAAAAATGGCCATCTGTCTGGAGATTGTTCCCACGCCCAAAGAGCCAGCAGGGAAAACTATGCCTTGTTCTAAAGCTCTTTGGGAACCGCTTGCGTAGCCCCACAGACCTGGGGGCTGCAGGCTTTCCTGCTGCCTTCAGCCTCAAAACCACCCCTTCCCACTTGGCGCCGCGCCAGGCACAAAAATGGCCATATGTCTGGAGGTTAGTCCAACGTCCAAAGAGCCAGCAGGGAAAACTATGCCTTGTTCGAAAGCTCTTTGGGAACCGCTTGCGTAGCCCCACAGACCTGGGGGCTGCAGGCTTTCCTGCTGCCTTCAGCCTCAAAACCACCCTTTCCCACTTGGCGCCACGCCAGACACAAAAATGGCCTTATCTCTGGAGATTGGTCCCACGCCCAAAGAGCCAGCAGGGAAAACTATGCCTTGTTCTAAAGCTCTTTGGGAACCGCTTGCGTAGCCCCACAGACCTGGGGGCTGCAGGCTTTCCTGCTGCCTTCAGCCTCAAAACCACCCTTTCCCACTTGGCGTCACGCCAGGCCCAAAAATGGCCATCTGTCTGGAGACTGGTCCCACACCCAAAGAGCCAGCAGGGAAAACTATGCCTTGTTCTATAGCTCTTTGGGAACCGCTTGCGTAGCCCCACAGACCTGGGGGCTGCAGGCTTTCCTGCTGCCTTCAGCCTCAAAACCACCCTTTCCCACTTGGCGCCACGCCAGACACAAAAATGGCCTTATCTCTGGAGATTGGTCCCACGCCCAAAGAGCCAGCAGGGAAAACTATGCCTTGTTCTAAAGCTCTTTGGGAACCGCTTGCGTAGCCCCACACACCTGGGGGCTGCAGGCTTTCCTGCTGCCTTCAGCCTCAAAACCACCCTTTCCCACTTGGCGCCGCGCCAGGCCCAAAAATGGCCATCTGTCTGGAGATTGGTCCCATGCACAAAGAGACAGCAGGGAAAACTATGCCTTGTTCTAAAGCTCTTTGGTAACCGCTTGCATAGCCCCACAGACCTGGGGGCTGCAGGCTTTCCTGCTGCCTTCAGCCCACTTGGTGCCGTGCCAGGCTCAAAAATGGCCATCTGTCTTGAAATTGGTACCACACCCAAAGAGCCAGCAGGGAAAACTATGCCTTGTTCTAAAGCTCTTTGGGAACCGCTTGCGTAGCCCCACACACCTGGGGGCTGCAGGCTTTCCTGCTGCCTTCAGCCTCAAAACCACGCTTTCCCACTTGGCGCCGCGCCAGGCCCAAAAATGGCCATCTGTCTGGAGATTGGTCCCACGCCCAAAGAGCCAGCAGGGAAAACTATGCCTTGTTCTAAAGCTCTTTGGGAACCGCTTGCGTAGCCCCACAGACCTGGGGGCTGCAGGCTTTCCTGCTGCCTTCAGCCTCAAAACCACCCTTTTGCACTTGGCGTCACGCCAGGCCCAAAAATGGCCATCTGTCTGGAGATTGGTCCCATGCACAAAGAGCCAGCAGGGAAAACTATGCCTTGTTCTATAGCTCTTTGGGAACCGCTTGCGTAGCCCCACAGACCTGGGGGCTGCAGGCTTTCCTACTGCCTTCAGCCTCAAAACCACCCTTTCCCACTTGGCGCCGCGCCAGGCCCAAAAATGGCCATCTGTCTGGAGATTGGTCCCACGCCCAAAGAGCCAGCAGGGAAAACTATGCCTTGTTCTAAAGCTCTTTGGGAACCGCTTGCGTAGCCCCACAGACCTGGGGGCTGCAGGCTTTCCTGCTGCCTTCAGCCTCAAAACCACCCCTTCCCACTTGGCGCCGCGCCAGGCACAAAAATGGCCATATGTCTGGAGGTTAGTCCAACGTCCAAAGAGCCAGCAGGGAAAACTATGCCTTGTTCGAAAGCTCTTTGGGAACCGCTTGCGTAGCCCCACAGACCTGGGGGCTGCAGGCTTTCCTGCTGCCTTCAGCCTCAAAACCACCCTTTCCCACTTGGCGCCACGCCAGACACAAAAATGGCCTTATCTCTGGAGATTGGTCCCACGCCCAAAGAGCCAGCAGGGAAAACTATGCCTTGTTCTAAAGCTCTTTGGGAAGCGCTTGCGTAGCCCCACACACCTGCGGGCTGCAGGCTTTCCTGCTGCCTTCAGCCTCAAAACCACCCTTTCCCACTTGGCGTCACGCCAGGCCCAAAAATGGCCATCTGTCTGGAGACTGGTCCCACACCCAAAGAGCCAGCAGGGAAAACTATGCCTTGTTCTATAGCTCTTTGGGAACCGCTTGCGTAGCCCCACAGACCTGGGGGCTGCAGGCTTTCCTGCTGCCTTCAGCCTCAAAAGCACCCCTTCCCACTTGGCGCCGCGCCAGACACAAAAATGGCCATCTGTCTGGAGATTGGTCCCACGCCCAAAGAGCCAGCAGGGAAAACTATGCCTAGTTCTAAAGCTCTTTGGGAACCGTTTGCGTAGCCCCACACACCTGGGGGCTGCAGGCTTTCCTGCTGCCTTCAGCCTCAAAACCACCCTTTCCCACTTGGCGCCGCGCCAGGCACAAAAATGGCCATATGTCTGGAGGTTAGTCCAACGTCCAAAGAGCCAGCAGGGAAAACTATGCCTTGTTCTCAAGCTCTTTGGGAACCGCTTGCGTAGCCCCACACACCTGGGGGCTGCAGGCTTTCCTGCTGCCTTCAGCCTCAAAACCACCCTTTCCCACTTGGCGCCACGCCAGACACAAAAATGGCCTTATCTCTGGAGATTGGTCCCACGCCCAAAGAGCCAGCAGGGAAAACTATGCCTTGTTCTAAAGCTCTTTGGGAACCGCTTGCGTAGCCCCACAGACCTGGGGGCTGCAGGCTTTCCTGCTGCCTTCAGCCTCAAAACCACCCTTTCCCACTTGGCGTCACGCCAGGCCCAAAAATGGCCATCTGTCTGGAGACTGGTCCCACACCCAAAGAGCCAGCAGGGAAAACTATGCCTTGTTCTATAGCTCTTTGGGAACCGCTTGCGTAGCCCCACAGACCTGGGGGCTGCAGGCTTTCCTGCTGCCTTCAGCCTCAAAACCACCCTTTCCCACTTGGCGCCACGCCAGACACAAAAATGGCCTTATCTCTGGAGATTGGTCCCACGCCCAAAGAGCCAGCAGGGAAAACTATGCCTTGTTCTAAAGCTCTTTGGGAACCGCTTGCGTAGCCCCACAGACCTGGGGGCTGCAGGCTTTCCTGCTGCCTTCAGCCTCAAAACCACCCTTTCCCACTTGGCGCCGCGCCAGGCCCAAAAATGGCCATCTGTCTGGAGATTGGTCCCATGCACAAAGAGACAGCAGGGAAAACTATGCCTTGTTCTAAAGCTCTTTGGTAACCGCTTGCATAGCCCCACAGACCTGGGGGCTGCAGGCTTTCCTGCTGCCTTCAGCCCACTTGGTGCCGTGCCAGGCTCAAAAATGGCCATCTGTCTTGAAATTGGTACCACACCCAAAGAGCCAGCAGGGAAAACTATGCCTTGTTCTAAAGCTCTTTGGGAACCGCTTGCGTAGCCCCACACACCTGGGGGCTGCAGGCTTTCCTGCTGCCTTCAGCCTCAAAACCACGCTTTCCCACTTGGCGCCGCGCCAGGCCCAAAAATGGCCATCTGTCTGGAGATTGGTCCCACGCCCAAAGAGCCAGCAGGGAAAACTATGCCTTGTTCTAAAGCTCTTTGGGAACCGCTTGCGTAGCCCCACAGACCTGGGGGCTGCAGGCTTTCCTGCTGCCTTCAGCCTCAAAACCACCCTTTTGCACTTGGCGTCACGCCAGGCCCAAAAATGGCCATCTGTCTGGAGATTGGTCCCATGCACAAAGAGCCAGCAGGGAAAACTATGCCTTGTTCTATAGCTCTTTGGGAACCGCTTGCGTAGCCCCACAGACCTGGGGGCTGCAGGCTTTCCTACTGCCTTCAGCCTCAAAACCACCCTTTCCCACTTGGCGCCGCGCCAGGCCCAAAAATGGCCATCTGTCTGGAGATTGGTCCCACGCCCAAAGAGCCAGCAGGGAAAACTATGCCTTGTTCTAAAGCTCTTTGGGAACCGCTTGCGTAGCCCCACAGACCTGGGGGCTGCAGGCTTTCCTGCTGCCTTCAGCCTCAAAACCACCCCTTCCCACTTGGCGCCGCGCCAGGCACAAAAATGGCCATATGTCTGGAGGTTAGTCCAACGTCCAAAGAGCCAGCAGGGAAAACTATGCCTTGTTCGAAAGCTCTTTGGGAACCGCTTGCGTAGCCCCACAGACCTGGGGGCTGCAGGCTTTCCTGCTGCCTTCAGCCTCAAAACCACCCTTTCCCACTTGGCGCCACGCCAGACACAAAAATGGCCTTATCTCTGGAGATTGGTCCCACGCCCAAAGAGCCAGCAGGGAAAACTATGCCTTGTTCTAAAGCTCTTTGGGAACCGCTTGCGTAGCCCCACAGACCTGGGGGCTGCAGGCTTTCCTGCTGCCTTCAGCCTCAAAACCACCCTTTCCCACTTGGCGTCACGCCAGGCCCAAAAATGGCCATCTGTCTGGAGACTGGTCCCACACCCAAAGAGCCAGCAGGGAAAACTATGCCTTGTTCTATAGCTCTTTGGGAACCGCTTGCGTAGCCCCACACACCTGGGGGCTGCAGGCTTTCCTGCTGCCTTCAGCCTCAAAAGCACCCCTTCCCACTTGGCGCCGCGCCAGACACAAAAATGGCCATCTGTCTGGAGATTGGTCCCACGCCCAAAGAGCCAGCAGGGAAAACTATGCCTAGTTCTAAAGCTCTTTGGGAACCGTTTGCGTAGCCCCACACACCTGGGGGCTGCAGGCTTTCCTGCTGCCTTCAGCCTCAAAACCACCCTTTCCCACTTGGCGCCGCGCCAGGCACAAAAATGGCCATATGTCTGGAGGTTAGTCCAACGTCCAAAGAGCCAGCAGGGAAAACTATGCCTTGTTCTCAAGCTCTTTGGGAACCGCTTGCGTAGCCCCACACACCTGGGGGCTGCAGGCTTTCCTGCTGCCTTCAGCCTCAAAACCACCCTTTCCCACTTGGCGCCACGCCAGACACAAAAATGGCCTTATCTCTGGAGATTGGTCCCACGCCCAAAGAGCCAGCAGGGAAAACTATGCCTTGTTCTAAAGCTCTTTGGAACCGCTTGCGTAGCCCCACAGACCTGGGGGCTGCAGGCTTTCCTGCTGCCTTCAGCCTCAAAACCACCCTTTCCCACTTGGCGTCACGCCAGGCCCAAAAATGGCCATCTGTCTGGAGACTGGTCCCACACCCAAAGAGCCAGCAGGAAAACTATGCCTTGTTCTATAGCTCTTTGGAACCGCTTGCGTAGCCCCACAGACCTGGGGGCTGCAGGCTTTCCTGCTGCCTTCAGCCTCAAAAGCACCCCTTCCCACTTGGCGCCGCGCCAGACACAAAAATGGCCATCTGTCTGGAGATTGGTCCCACGCCCAAAGAGCCAGCAGGGAAAACTATGCCTAGTTCTAAAGCTCTTTGGGAACCGTTTGTGTAGCCCCACACACCTGGGGGCTGCAGGCTTTCCTGCTGCCTTCAGCCTCAAAACCACCCTTTCCCACTTGGCGCCGCGCCAGGCACAAAAATGGCCATATGTCTGGAGGTTAGTCCAACGTCCAAAGAGCCAGCAGGGAAAACTATGCCTTGTTCTCAAGCTCTTTGGGAACCGCTTGCGTAGCCCACACACCTGGGGGCTGCAGGCTTTCCTGCTGCCTTCAGCCTCAAAACCACCCTTTCCCACTTGGCGCCACGCCAGACACAAAAATGGCCTTATCTCTGAAGATTGGTCCCACGCCCAAAGTGCCAGCAGGGAAAACTATGCCTTGTTCTAAAGCTCTTTGGGAACCGCTTGCGTAGCCCCACAGACCTGGGGGCTGCAGGCTTTCCTGCTGCCTTCAGCCTCAAAACCACCCTTTCCCACTTGGCGCCGCGCCAGACACAAAAATGGCATTATCTCTGGAGACTGGTCCCACGCCCAAAGAGCCAGCAGGGAAAACTATGCCTTGTTCTAAAGCTCTTTGGGAACCGCTTGCGTAGCCCCACAGACCTGGGGGCTGCAGGCTTTCCTGCTGCCTTCAGCCTCAAAACCACCCTTTCCCACTTGGTGCCGTGCCAGGCTCAAAAATGGCCACATCCCTGGAGAATGGTCCCACGCCCAAAGAGCCAGCAGGGAAAACTATGCCTTGTTCTAAAGCTCTTTGGGAACCGCTTGCGTAGCCCCACAGACCTGGGGGCTGCAGGCTTTCCTGCTGCCTTCAGCCTCAAAACCACCCTTTCCCACTTGGCGCCGCGCCAGGCCCAAAAATGGCCATCTGTCTGGAGATTGGTCCCATGCACAAAGAGACAGCAGGGAAAACTATGCCTTGTTCTAAAGCTCTTTGGTAACCGCTTGCATAGCCCCACAGACCTGGGGGCTGCAGGCTTTCCTGCTGCCTTCAGCCCACTTGGTGCCGTGCCAGGCTCAAAAATGGCCATCTGTCTTGAAATTGGTACCACACCCAAAGAGCCAGCAGGGAAAACTATGCCTTGTTCTAAAGCTCTTTGGGAAGCGCTTGCGTAGCCCCACACACCTGCGGGCTGCAGGCTTTCCTGCTGCCTTCAGCCTCAAAACCACGCTTTCCCACTTGGCGCTGCGCCAGGCCCAAAAATGGCCATCTGTCTGGAGATTGGTCCCACGCCCAAAGAGCCAGCAGGGAAAACTATGCCTTGTTCTAAAGCTCTTTGGGAACCGCTTGCGTAGCCCCACAGACCTGGGGGCTGCAGGCTTTCCTGCTGCCTTCAGCCTCAAAACCACCCTTTTGCACTTGGCGTCACGCCAGGCCCAAAAATGGCCATCTGTCTGGAGATTGGTCCCACACCCAAAGAGCCAGCAGGGAAAACTATGCCTTGTTCTATAGCTCTTTGGGAACCGCTTGCGTAGCCCCACAGACCTGGGGGCTGCAGGCTTTCCTACTGCCTTCAGCCTCAAAACCACCCTTTCCCACTTGGCGCCGCGCCAGGCCCAAAAATGGCCATCTGTCTGGAGATTGGTCCCACGCCCAAAGAGCCAGCAGGGAAAACTATGCCTTGTTCGAAAGCTCTTTGGGAACCGCTTGCGTAGCCCCACAGACCTGGGGGCTGCAGGCTTTCCTGCTGCCTTCAGCCTCAAAATCACCCCTTCCCACTTGGCGCCGCGCCAGGCCCAAAAATGGCCATCTGTCTGGAGATTGGTCCCACGCCCAAAGAGCCAGCAGGGAAAATTATGCCTTGTTCTCAAGCTCTTTGGTAACCGCTTGCATAGCCCCACAGACCTGGGGGCTGCAGGCTTTCCTGCTGCCTTCAGCCTCAAAACCACCCTTTCCCACTTGGTGCCGTGCCAGGCTCAAAAACGGCCACATCCCTGGAGAATGGTCCCACGCCCAAAGAGCCAGCAGGGAAAACTATGCCTTGTTCTAAAGCTCTTTGGGAACCGCTTGCGTAGCCCCACACACCTGGGGGCTGCAGGCTTTCCTGCTGCCTTCAGCCCACTTGGTGCCGTGCCAGGCTCAAAAATGGCCATCTGTTTGAGATTGGTACCACACCCAAAGAGCCAGCAGGGAAAACTATGCCTTGTTCTAAAGCTCTTTGGGAACCGCTTGCGTAGCCCCACACACCTGGGGGCTGCAGGCTTTCCTGCTGCCTTCAGCCTCAAAACCACCCTTTCCCACTTGGCGCTGCGCCAGGCCCAAAAATGGCCATCTGTCTGGAGATTGGTCCCACGCCCAAAGAGCCAGCAGGGAAAACTATGCCTTGTTCTAAAGCTCTTTGGGAACCGCTTGCGTAGCCCCACAGACCTGGGGGCTGCAGGCTTTCCTGCTGCCTTCAGCCTCAAAACCACCCTTTTGCACTTGGCGTCACGCCAGGCCCAAAAATGGCCATCTGTCTGGAGATTGGTCCCACACCCAAAGAGCCAGCAGGGAAAACTATGCCTTGTTCTATAGCTCTTTGGGAACCGCTTGCGTAGCCCCACACACCTGGGGGCTGCAGGCTTTCCTGCTGCCTTCAGCCTCAAAACCACCCTTTCCCACTTGGCGCCGCGCCAGACACAAAAATGGCCATCTGTCTGGAGATTGGTACCACACCCAAAGAGCCAGCAGGGAAAACTATGCCTTGTTCTATAGCTCTTTGGGAACCGCTTGCGTAGCCCCACAGACCTGGGGGCTGCAGGCTTTCCTGCTGCCTTCAGCCTCAAAACCACCCTTTCCCACTTGGCGCCGCGCCAGGCCCAAAAATGGCCATCTGTCTGGAGATTGGTCCCACGCCCAAAGAGCCAGCAGGGAAAACTATGCCTTGTTCGAAAGCTCTTTGGGAACCGCTTGCGTAGCCCCACAGAAATGGGGGCTGCAGGCTTTCCTGCTGCCTTCAGCCTCAAAATCACCCCTTCCCACTTGGCGCCGCGCCAGGCCCAAAAATGGCCACATCCCTGGAGAATGGTTCCCCGCCCAAAGAGCCAGCAGGGAAAATTATGCCTTGTTCTCAAGCTCTTTGGGAACCGCTTGCGTAGCCCCACACACCTGCGGGCTGCAGGCTTTCCTGCTGCCTTCAGCCTCAAAACCACCCTTTCCCACTTGGTGCCGTGCCAGGCTCAAAAACGGCCACATCCCTGGAGAATGGTCCCACGCCCAAAGAGCCAGCAGGGAAAACTATGCCTTGTTCTAAAGCTCTTTGGGAACCGCTTGCGTAGCCCCACAGACCTGGGGGCTGCAGGCTTTCCTGCTGCCTTCAGCCTCAAAACCACCCTTTCCCACTTGGCGCCACGCCAGACACAAAAATGGCCTTATCTCTGGAGATTGGTCCCACACCCAAAGAGCCAGCAGGGAAAACTATGCCTTGTTCTATAGCTCTTTGGGAACCGCTTGCGTAGCCCCACACACCTGGGGGCTGCAGGCTTTCCTGCTGCCTTCAGCCTCAAAAGCACCCTTTCCCACTTGGCGCCGTGCCAGACACAAAAATGGCCATCTGTCTGGAGATTGGTCCCACGCCCAAAGAGCCAGCAGGGAAAACTATGCCTAGTTCTAAAGCTCTTTGGGAACCGTTTGCGTAGCCCCACACACCTGGGGGCTGCAGGCTTTCCTGCTGCCTTCAGCCTCAAAACCACCCTTTCCCACTTGGCGCCGCGCCAGGCACAAAAATGGCCATATGTCTGGAGGTTAGTCCAACGTCCAAAGAGCCAGCAGGGAAAACTATGCCTTGTTCTATAGCTCTTTGGGAACCGCTTGCGTAGCCCCACACACCTGGGGGCTGCAGGCTTTCCTGCTGCCTTCAGCCTCAAAACCACCCTTTCCCACTTGGCGCCACGCCAGACACAAAAATGGCCTTATCTCTGGAGATTGGTCCCACGCCCAAAGAGTCAGCAGGGAAAACTATGCCTTGTTCTAAAGCTCTTTGGGAACCGCTTGCGTAGCCCCACAGACCTGGGGGCTGCAGGCTTTCCTGCTGCCTTCAGCCTCAAAACCACCCTTTCCCACTTGGCGCCGCGCCAGACACAAAAATGGCCTTATCTCTGGAGACTGGTCCCACGCCCAAAGAGCCAGCAGGGAAAACTACGCCTTATTCTAAAGCTCTTTGGGAACCGCTTGCGTAGCCCCACAGACCTGGGGGCTGCAGGCTTTCCTGCTGCCTTCAGCCTCAAAACCACCCTTTCCCACTTGGTGCCGTGCCAGGCTCAAAAATGGCCACATCCCTGGAGAATGGTCCCACGCCCAAAGAGCCAGCAGGGAAAACTATGCCTTGTTCTAAAGCTCTTTGGGAACCGCTTGCGTAGCCCCACAGACCTGGGGGCTGCAGGCTTTCCTGCTGCCTTCAGCCTCAAAACCACCCTTTCCCACTTGGCGCCGCGCCAGACACAAAAATGGCCTTATCTCTGGAGACTGGTCCCACGCCCAAAGAGCCAGCAGGGAAAACTACGCCTTATTCTAAAGCTCTTTGGGAAGCGCTTGCGTAGCTCCACACACCTGCGGGCTGCAGGCTTTCCTGCTGCCTTCAGCCTCAAAACCACGCTTTCCCACTTGGCGCTGCGCCAGGCCCAAAAATGGCCATCTGTCTGGAGATTGGTCCCACGCCCAAAGAGCCAGCAGGGAAAACTATGCCTTGTTCTATAGCTCTTTGGGAACCGCTTGCGTAGCCCCACAGACCTGGGGGCTGCAGGCTTTCCTGCTGCCTTCAGCCTCAAAACCACCCTTTCCCACTTGGCGTCACGCCAGGCCCAAAAATGGCCATCTGTCTGGAGACTGGTCCCACACCCAAAGAGCCAGCAGGGAAAACTATGCCTAGTTCTAAAGCTCTTTGGGAACCGTTTGCGTAGCCCCACACACCTGGGGGCTGCAGGCTTTCCTGCTGCCTTCAGCCTCAAAACCACCCTTTCCCACTTGGCGCCGCGCCAGGCACAAAAATGGCCATATGTCTGGAGGTTAGTCCAACGTCCAAAGAGCCAGCAGGGAAAAGTATGCCTTGTTCTATAGCTCTTTGGGAAACGCTTGCGTAGCCCCACACACCTGGGGGCTGCAGGCTTTCCTGCTGCCTTCAGCCTCAAAACCACCCTTTCCCACTTGGCGCCACGCCAGACACAAAAATGGCCTTATCTCTGGAGATTGGTCCCACGCCCAAAGAGCCAGCAGGGAAAACTATGCCTTGTTCTCAAGCTCTTTGGGAACCGCTTGCGTAGCCCCACACACCTGGGGGCTGCAGGCTTTCCTGCTGCCTTCAGCCTCAAAACCACCCTTTCCCACTTGGCGCCGCGCCAGACACAAAAATGGCATTATCTCTGGAGACTGGTCCCACGCCCAAAGAGCAAGCAGGGAAAACTACGCCTTATTCTAAAGCTCTTTGGGAACCGCTTGCGTAGCCCCACAGACCTGGGGCTGCAGGCTTTCCTGCTGCCTTCAGCCTCAAAACCACCCTTTCCCACTTGGTGCCGTGCCAGGCTCAAAAATGGCCACATCCCTGGAGAATGGTCCCACGCCCAAAGAGCCAGCAGGGAAAACTATGCCTTGTTCTAAAGCTCTTTGGGAACCGCTTGCGTAGCCCCACAGACCTGGGGGCTGCAGGCTTTCCTGCTGCCTTCAGCCTCAAAACCACCCTTTCCCACTTGGCGCCGCGCCAGGCCCAAAAATGGCCATCTGTCTGGAGATTGGTCCCATGCACAAAGAGACAGCAGGGAAAACTATGCCTTGTTCTAAAGCTCTTTGGTAACCGCTTGCATAGCCCCACAGACCTGGGGGCTGCAGGCTTTCCTGCTGCCTTCAGCCCACTTGGTGCCGTGCCAGGCTCAAAAATGGCCATCTGTCTTGAAATTGGTATCACACCCAAAGAGCCAGCAGGGAAAACTATGCCTTGTTCTAAAGCTCTTTGGGAACCGCTTGCGTAGCCCCACACACCTGGGGGCTGCAGGCTTTCCTGCTGCCTTCAGCCTCAAAACCACGCTTTCCCACTTGGCGCTGCGCCAGGCCCAAAAATGGCCATCTGTCTGGAGATTGGTCCCACGCCCAAAGAGCCAGCAGGGAAAACTATGCCTTGTTCTAAAGCTCTTTGGGAACCGCTTGCGTAGCCCCACAGACTTGGGGGCTGCAGGCTTTCCTGCTGCCTTCAGCCTCAAAACCACCCTTTTGCACTTGGCGTCACGCCAGGCCCAAAAATGGCCATCTGTCTGGAGATTGGTCCCATGCACAAAGAGCCAGCAGGGAAAACTATGCCTTGTTCTCAAGCTCTTTGGGAACCGCTTGCGTAGCCCACAGACCTGGGGGCTGCAGGCTTTCCTACTGCCTTCAGCCTCAAAACCACCCTTTCCCACTTGGCGCCGCGCCAGGCCCAAAAATGGCCATCTGTCTGGAGATTGGTCCCACGCCCAAAGAGCCAGCAGGAAAACTATGCCTTGTTCTAAAGCTCTTTGGGAACCGCTTGCGTAGCCCCACAGACCTGGGGGCTGCAGGCTTTCCTGCTGCCTTCAGCCTCAAAACCACCCCTTCCCACTTGGCGCCGCGCCAGGCACAAAAATGGCCATATGTCTGGAGGTTAGTCCAACGTCCAAAGAGCCAGCAGGGAAAACTATGCCTTGTTCGAAAGCTCTTTGGGAAACCGCTTGCGTAGCCCCACACACCTGGGGGCTGCAGGCTTTCCTGCTGCCTTCAGCCTCAAAACCACCCTTTCCCACTTGGCGCCACGCCAGACACAAAAATGGCCTTATCTCTGGAGATTGGTCCCACGCCCAAAGAGCCAGCAGGGAAAACTATGCCTTGTTCTAAAGCTCTTTGGGAACCGCTTGCGTAGCCCCACAGACCTGGGGGCTGCAGGCTTTCCTGCTGCCTTCAGCCTCAAAACCACCCTTTCCACTTGGCGTCACGCCAGGCCCAAAAATGGCCATCTGTCTGGAGACTGGTCCCACACCCAAAGAGCCAGCAGGGAAAACTATGCCTTGTTCTATAGCTCTTTGGGAACCGCTTGCGTAGCCCCACAGACCTGGGGGCTGCAGGCTTTCCTGCTGCCTTCAGCCTCAAAAGCACCCCTTCCCACTTGGCGCCGCGCCAGGCACAAAAATGGCCATCTGTCTGGAGATTGGTCCCACGCCCAAAGAGCCAGCAGGGAAAACTATGCCTAGTTCTAAAGCTCTTTGGGAACCGTTTGCGTAGCCCCACAGACCTGGGGGCTGCAGGCTTTCCTGCTGCCTTCAGCCTCAAAACCACCCTTTCCCACTTGGCGCCGCGCCAGGCACAAAAATGGCCATCTGTCTGGAGGTTAGTCCAACGTCCAAAGAGCCAGCAGGAAAACTATGCCTTGTTCTATAGCTCTTTGGGAACCGCTTGCGTAGCCCCACACACCTGGGGGCTGCAGGCTTTCCTGCTGCCTTCAGCCTCAAAACCACCCTTTCCACTTGGCGCCACGCCAGACCCAAAAATGGCCTTATCTCTGAAGATTGGTCCCACGCCCAAAGAGCCAGCAGGGAAAACTATGCCTTGTTCTAAAGCTCTTTGGGAACCGCTTGCGTAGCCCCACAGACCTGGGGGCTGCAGGCTTTCCTGCTGCCTTCAGCCTCAAAACCACCCTTTCCCACTTGGCGCCGCGCCAGACACAAAAATGGCATTATCTCTGGAGACTGGTCCCACGCCCAAAGAGCCAGCAGGGAAAACTATGCCTTGTTCTAAAGCTCTTTGGGAACCGCTTGCGTAGCCCCACAGACCTGGGGGCTGCAGGCTTTCCTGCTGCCTTCAGCCTCAAAACCACCCTTTCCCACTTGGTGCCGTGCCAGGCTCAAAAATGGCCACATCCCTGGAGAATGGTCCCACGCCCAAAGAGCCAGCAGGGAAAACTATGCCTTGTTCTAAAGCTCTTTGGGAACCGCTTGCGTAGCCCCACAGACCTGGGGCTGCAGGCTTTCCTGCTGCCTTCGAGCCTCAAAACCACCCTGTTCCCACTTGGCGCCGCGCCAGGCCCAAAAATGGCCATCTGTCTGGAGATTGGTCCCATGCACAAAGAGACAGCAGGGAAAACTATGCCTTGTTCTAAAGCTCTTTGGTAACCGCTTGCATAGCCCAACAGACCTGGGGGCCTGCAGGCTTTCTGCTGCCTTCAGCCCACTGTGAGCCGCGCTAGGCCGAAAAAAGGCCATCTGTCTGGAGATTGGTCCCACGCCCAAAGAGCCAGCAGGGAAAACTATGCCTTGTTCTAAAGCTCTTTGGGAAGCGCTTGCGTAGCCCCACACGACCTGCGGGCTGCAGGCTTTCCTGCTGCCTTCAGCCTCAAAACCACGCTTTCCCACTTGGCGCTGCGCCAGGCCCAAAAATGGCCATCTGTCTGGAGATTGGTCCCACGCCCAAAGAGCCAGCAGGGGAAAACTATGCCTTTGTTCTAAAGCTCTTTGGGAACCGCTTGCGTAGCCCCACAGACCTGGGGGCTGCAGGCTTTCCTGCTGCCTTCAGCCTCAAAACCACCCCTTTTGCACTTGGCGTCACGCCAGGCCCAAAAATGGCCATCTGTCTGGAGATTGGTCCCACGCCCAAAGAGCCAGCAGGGAAAACTATGCCTTGTTCTAAAGCTCTTTGGGAACCGCTTGCGTAGCCCCACAGACCTGGGGGCTGCAGGCTTTCCTGCTGCCTTCAGCCTCAAAACCACCCTTCCCACTTGGCGGCGCGCCAGGCACAAAAATGGCCATATGTCTGGAGGTTAGTCCAACGTCCAAAGAGCCAGCAGGGAAAACTATGCCTTGTTCGAAAGCTCTTTGGGAACCGCTTGCGTAGCCCCACAGACTGGGGGCTGCAGGCTTTCCTGCTGCCTTCAGCCTCAAAATCACCCCTTCCCACTTGGCGCCGCGCCAGGCCCAAAAATGGCCATCTGTCTGGAGATTGGTCCCACGCCCAAAGAGCCAGCAGGGAAAATTATGCCTTGTTCTCAAGCTCTTTGGGAACCGCTTGCATAGCCCCACAGACCTGGGGGCTGCCAGGCTTTCCTGCTGCCTTCAGCCTCAAAACCACCCTTTCCCACTTGGCGCCGTGCCAGGCTCAAAAACGGCCACATCCCTGGAGAATGGTCCCACGCCCAAAGAGCCAGCAGGGAAAACTATGCCTTGTTCTAAAGCTCTTTGGGAACCGCTTGCGTAGCCCCACACACCTGGGGGCTGCAGGCTTTCCTGCTGCCTTCAGCCTCAAACCACGCTTTCCCACTTTGGCGCTGCGCCAGGCCCAAAAATGGCCATCTGTCTGGAGATTGGTCCCACGCCCAAAGAGCCAGCAGGGAAAACTATGCCTTGTTCTAAAGCTCTTTGGGAACCGCTTGCGTAGCCCCACAGACCTGGGGGCTGCAGGCTTTCCTGCTGCCTTCAGCCTCAAAACCACCCTTTCCCACTTGGCGCCGCGCCAGGCCCAAAAATGGCATCTGTCTGGAGATTGGTCCCATGCACAAAGAGCCAGCAGGAAAACTATGCCTTGTTCTAAAGCTCTTTGGGAACCGCTTGCGTAGCCCCACACACCTGGGGGCTGCAGGCTTTCCTGCTGCCTTCAGCCCACTTGGTGCCGTGCCAGGCTCAAAAATGGCCATCTGTTTGAGATTGGTACCGACACCCAAAGAGCCAGCAGGGAAAACTATGCCTTGTTCTAAAGCTCTTTGGGAAGCGCTTGCGTAGCCCCACACACCTGGGGGCTGCAGGCTTTCCTGCTGCCTTCAGCCTCAAAACCACCCTTTCCCACTTGGCGCTGCGCCAGGCCCAAAAATGGCCATCTGTCTGGAGATTGGTCCCACGCCCAAAGAGCCAGCAGGGAAAACTATGCCTTGTTCTAAAGCTCTTTGGGAACCGCTTGCGTAGCCCCACAGACCTGGGGGCTGCAGGCTTTCCTGCTGCCTTCAGCCTCAAAACCACCCTTTTGCACTTGGCGTCACGCCAGGCCCAAAAATGGCCATCTGTCTGGAGATTGGTCCCACACCCAAAGAGCCAGCAGGGAAAACTATGCCTTGTTCTATAGCTCTTTGGGAACCGCTTGCGTAGCCCCACACACCTGGGGGCTGCAGGCTTTCCTGCTGCCTTCAGCCTCAAAACCACCCTTTCCCACTTGGCGCCGCGCCAGACACAAAAATGGCCATCTGTCTGGAGATTGGTCCCATGCACAAAGAGCCAGCAGGGAAAACTATGCCTTGTTCTAAAGCTCTTTGGGAACCGTTTGCGTAGCCCCACAGACCTGGGGTCTGCAGGCTTTCCTGCTGCCTTCAGCCTCAAAACCACCCTTTCCCACTTGGCGCCGCGCCAGGCCCAAAAATGGCCATCTGTCTGGAGATTGGTCCCACGCCCAAAGAGCCAGCAGGGAAAACTATGCCTTGTTCGAAAGCTCTTTGGGAACCGCTTGCGTAGCCCCACAGACCTGGGGGCTGCAGGCTTTCCTGCTGCCTTCAGCCTCAAAATCACCCCTTCCCACTTGGCGCCGCGCCAGGCCCAAAAATGGCCACATCCCTGGAGAATGGTCCCACGCCCAAAGAGCCAGCAGGGAAATTATGCCTTGTTCTCAAGCTCTTTGGGAACCGCTTGCGTAGCCCCACACACCTGCGGGCTGCAGGCTTTCCTGCTGCCTTCAGCCTCAAAACCACCCTTTCCCACTTGGTGCCGTGCCAGGCTCAAAAACGGCCACATCCCTGGAGAATGGTCCCACGCCCAAAGAGCCAGCAGGGAAAACTATGCCTTGTTCTAAGCTCTTTGGGAACCGCTTGCGTAGCCCCACAGACCTGGGGGCTGCAGGCTTTCCTGCTGCCTTCAGCCTCAAAACCACCCTTTCCCACTTGGCGCCACGCCAGACACAAAAATGGCCTTATCTCTGGAGATTGGTCCCACACCCAAAGAGCCAGCAGGGAAAACTATGCCTTGTTCTATAGCTCTTTGGGAACCGCTTGCGTAGCCCCACACACCTGGGGGCTGCAGGCTTTCCTGCTGCCTTCAGCCTCAAAACCACCCTTTCCCCACTTGGCGCCGCGCCAGACACAAAAATGGCCATCTGTCTGGAGATTGGTCCCACGCCCAAAGAGCCAGCAGGGAAAACTATGCCTAGTTCTAAAGCTCTTTGGGAACCGTTTGCGTAGCCCCACACACCTGGGGGCTGCAGGCTTTCCTGCTGCCTTCAGCCTCAAAACCACCCTTTCCCACTTGGCGCCGCGCCAGGCACAAAAATGGCCATATGTCTGGAGGTTAGTCCAACGTCCAAAGAGCCAGCAGGGAAAACTATGCCTTGTTCTATAGCTCTTTGGGAACCGCTTGCGTAGCCCCACACACCTGGGGCTGCAGTGCTTTCCTGCTGCCTTCAGCCTCAAAACCACCCTTTCCCACTTGGCGCCACGCCAGACACAAAAATGGCCTTATCTCTGGAGATTGGTCCCACGCCCAAAGAGCCAGCAGGGAAAACTATGCCTTGTTCTAAAGCTCTTTGGAACCGCTTGCGTAGCCCCACAGACCTGGGGGCTGCAGGCTCTTTCCTGCTGCCTTCAGCCTCAAAAACCACCCTTTCCCACTTGGCGCCGCGCCAGACACAAAAATGGCCTTATCTCTGGAGACTGGTCCCACGCCCAAAGAGCCAGCAGGGAAAAACTACGCCTTATTCTAAAGCTCTTTTGAACCGCTTGCGTAGCCCCACAGACCTGGGGGCTGCAGGCTTTCCTGCTGCCTTCAGCCTCAAAACCACCCTTTCCCACTTGGTGCCGTGCCAGGCTCAAAAATGGCCACATCCCTGGAGAATGGTCCCACGCCCAAAGAGCCAGCAGGGAAAACTATGCCTTGTTCTAAAGCTCTTTGGGAACCGCTTGCGTAGCCCCACAGACCTGGGGGCTGCAGGCTTTCCTGCTGCCTTCAGCCTCAAACCACCCTTTCCCACTTGGCGCCGCGCCAGGCCCAAAAATGGCCATCTGTCTGGAGATTGGTCCCATGCACAAAGAGACAGCAGGGAAAACTATGCCTTGTTCTAAAGCTCTTTGGTAACCGCTTGCATAGCCCACAGACCTGGGGGCTGCAGGCTTTCCTGCTGCCTTCAGCCCACTTGGTGCCGTGCCAGGCTCAAAAATGGCCATCTGTCTTGAAATTGGTACCACACCCAAAGAGCCAGCAGGGAAAACTATGCCTTGTTCTAAAGCTCTTTGGGAAGCGCTTGCGTAGCTCCACACACCTGCGGGCTGCAGGCTTTCCTGCTGCCTTCAGCCTCAAAACCACGCTTTCCCACTTGGCGCTGCGCCAGGCCCAAAAATGGCCATCTGTCTGGAGATTGGTCCACGCCCAAAGAGCCAGCAGGGAAAACTATGCTTGTTCTAATAGCTCTTTGGGAACCGCTTGCGTAGCCCCACAGACCTGGGGGCTGCAGGCTTTCCTGCTGCCTTCAGCCTCAAAACCACCCTTTCCCACTTGGCGTCACGCCAGGCCCAAAAATGGCCATCTGTCTGGAGACTGGTCCCACACCCAAAGAGCCAGCAGGGAAAACTATGCCTTGTTCTATAGCTCTTTGGGAACCGCTTGCGTAGCCCCACAGACCTGGGGGCTGCAGGCTTTCCTGCTGCCTTCAGCCTCAAAAGCACCCCTTCCCACTTGGCGCCGCGCCAGACACAAAAATGGCCATCTGTCTGGAGATTGGTCCCACGCCCAAAGAGCCAGCAGGGGAAAACTATGCCTAGTTCTAAAGCTCTTTGGAACCGTTTGCGTAGCCCCACACACCTGGGGGCTGCAGGCTTTCCTGCTGCCTTCAGCCTCAAAACCACCCTTTCCCACTTGGCGCCGCGCCAGGCACAAAAATGGCCATATGTCTGGAGGTTAGTGCAACGTCCAAAGAGCCAGCAGGGAGAAACTATGCCTTGTTCTATAGCTCTTTGGGAACCGCTTGCGTAGCCCCACAGACCTGGGGGCTGCAGGCTTTCCTGCTGCCTTCAGCCTCAAAACCACCCTTTCCCACTTGGCGCCACGCCAGACACAAAAATGGCCTTATCTCTGGAGATTGGTCCCACGCCCAAAGAGCCAGCAGGGAAAACTATGCCTTGTTCTCAAGATCTTTGGGAACCGCTTGCGTAGCCCCACAGACCTGGGGGCTGCAGGCTTTCCTGCTGCCTTCAGCCTCAAAACCACCCTTTCCCACTTGGCGCCGCGCCAGACACAAAAATGGCATTATCTCTGGAGACTGGTCCCACACCCAAAGAGCCAGCAGGGAAAACTACGCCTTATTCTAAAGCTCTTTGGGAACCGCTTGCGTAGCCCCACAGACCTGGGGGCTGCAGGCTTTCCTGCTGCCTTCAGCCCTCAAAACCACCCTTTCCCACTTGGTGCCGTGCCAGGCTCAAAAATGGCCACATCCTGAGAATGGTCCCACGCCCAAAGAGCCAGCAGGGAAAACTATGCCTTGTTCTAAAGCTCTTTGGGAACCGCTTGCGTAGCCCCACAGACCTGGGGTCTGCAGGCTTTCCTGCTGCCTTCAGCCTCAAAACCACCCTTTCCCACTTGCGCCGCGCCAGGCCAAAAATGGCCATCTGTCTGAGATTGGTCCCATGCACAAAGAGCCAGCAGGGAAAACTATGCCTTGTTCTAAAGCTCTTTGGTAACCGCTTGCATAGCCCCACAGACCTGGGGCTGCAGGCTTTCCTGCTGCCTTCAGCCAACTTGGTGCCGTGCCAGGCTCAAAAATGGCCATCTGTCTTGAAATTGGTACCACACCCAAAGAGCCAGCAGGGAAAACTATGCCTTGTTCTAAAGCTCTTTGGGAAGCGCTTGCGTAGCCCCACACACCTGGGGGCTGCAGGCTTTCCTGCTGCCTTCAGCCTCAAAACCACGCTTTCCCACTTGGCGCTGCGCCAGGCCCAAAAATGGCCATCTGTCTGGAGATTGGTCCCACGCCCAAAGAGCCAGCAGGGAAAACTATGCCTTGTTCTAAAGCTCTTTGGGAACCGCTTGCGTAGCCCCACACCACAGACCTGGGGGCTGCAGGCTTTCCTGCTGCCTTCAGCCTCAAAACCACCCTTTTGCACTTGGCGTCACGCCAGGCCCAAAAATGGCCATCTGTCTGGAGATTGGTCCCACGCCCAAAGAGCCAGCAGGGAAAACTATGCCTTGTTCTATAGCTCTTTGGGAACCGCTTGCGTAGCCCCACAGACCTGGGGGCTGCAGGCTTTCCTACTGCCTTCAGCCTCAAAACCACCCTTTCCCACTTGGCGCCGCGCCAGGCCCAAAAATGGCCATCTGTCTGGAGATTGGTCCCACGCCCAAAGAGCCAGCAGGGAAAACTATGCCTTGTTCTAAAGCTCTTTGGGAACCGCTTGCGTAGCCCCACAGACCTGGGGGCTGCAGGCTTTCCTGCTGCCTTCAGCCTCAAAACCACCCCTTCCCACTTGGCGCCGCGCCAGGCACAAAAATGGCCATATGTCTGGAGGTTAGTCCAACGTCCAAAGAGCCAGCAGGGAAAACTATGCCTTGTTCGAAAGCTCTTTGGGAACCGCTTGCGTAGCCCCACAGACCTGGGGGCTGCAGGCTTTCCTGCTGCCTTCAGCCTCAAAACCACCCTTTCCCACTTGGCGCCACGCCAGACACAAAAATGGCCTTATCTCTGGAGATTGGTCCCACGCCCAAAGAGCCAGCAGGGAAAACTATGCCTTGTTCGAAAGCTCTTTGGGAACCGCTTGCGTAGCCCCACAGACCTGGGGGCTGCAGGCTTTCCTGCTGCCTTCAGCCTCAAAACCACCCTTTCCCACTTGGCGTCACGCCAGGCCCAAAAATGGCCATCTGTCTGGAGACTGGTCCCACACCCAAAGAGCCAGCAGGGAAAACTATGCCTTGTTCTATAGCTCTTTGGGAACCGCTTGCGTAGCCCCACAGACCTGGGGGCTGCAGGCTTTCCTGCTGCCTTCAGCCTCAAAAGCACCCTTTCCCACTTGGCGCCGCGCCAGACACAAAAATGGCCATCTGTCTGGAGATTGGTCCCACGCCCAAAGAGCCAGCAGGGAAAACTATGCCTAGTTCTAAAGCTCTTTGGGAACCGCTTGCGTAGCCCCACAGACCTGGGGGCTGCAGGCTTTCCTGCTGCCTTCAGCCTCAAAACCACCCTTTCCCACTTGGCGCCGCGCCAGGCACAAAAATGGCCATATGTCTGGAGGTTAGTCCAACGTCCAAAGAGCCAGCAGGGAAAACTATGCCTTGTTCTATAGCTCTTTGGGAACCGCTTGCGTAGCCCCACACACCTGGGGGCTGCAGGCTTTCCTGCTGCCTTCAGCCTCAAAACCACCCTTTCCCACTTGGCGCCACGCCAGACACAAAAATGGCCTTATCTCTGGAGATTGGTCCCACGCCCAAAGAGCCAGCAGGGAAAACTATGCCTTGTTCTCAAGCTCTTTGGGAACCGCTTGCGTAGCCCCACAGACCTGGGGGCTGCGGGCTTTCCTGCTGCCTTCAGCCTCAAAACCACCCTTTCCCACTTGGCGCCGCGCCAGGCCCAAAAATGGCCATATGTCTGGAGATTGGTCCCACGCCCAAAGAGCCAGCAGGGAAAACTATGCCTTGTTCTAAAGCTCTTTGGTAACCGCTTGCATAGCCCCACAGACCTGGGGGCTGCAGGCTTTCCTGCTGCCTTCAGCCCACTTGGTGCCGTGCCAGGCTCAAATATGGCCATCTGTCTTGAAATTGGTACCACACCCAAAGAGCCAGCAGGGAAAACTATGCCTTGTTCTAAAGCTCTTTGGGAAGCGCTTGCGTAGCCCCACACACCTGGGGGCTGCAGGCTTTCCTGCTGCCTTCAGCCTCAAAACCACGCTTTCCCACTTGGCGCTGCGCCAGGCCCAAAAATGGCCATCTGTCTGGAGATTGGTCCCACGCCCAAAGAGCCAGCAGGGAAAACTATGCCTTGTTCTAAAGCTCTTTGGGAACCGCTTGCGTAGCCCCACAGACCTGGGGGCTGCAGGCTTTCCTGCTGCCTTCAGCCTCAAAACCACCCCTTCCCACTTGGCGCCGCGCCAGGCACAAAAATGGCCATATGTCTGGAGGTTAGTCCAACGTCCAAAGAGCCAGCAGGGAAAACTATGCCTTGTTCGAAAGCTCTTTGGGAACCGCTTGCGTAGCCCCACAGACCTGGGGGCTGCAGGCTTTCCTGCTGCCTTCAGCCTCAAAACCACCCTTTCCCACTTGGCGTCACGCCAGGCCCAAAAATGGCCATCTGTCTGGAGACTGGTCCCACACCCAAAGAGCCAGCAGGGAAAACTATGCCTTGTTCTAAAGCTCTTTGGGAACCGCTTGCGTAGCCCCACAGACCTGGGGGCTGCAGGCTTTCCTGCTGCCTTCAGCCTCAAAACCACCCTTTCCCACTTGGCGTCACGCCAGGCCCAAAAATGGCCATCTGTCTGGAGACTGGTCCCACACCCAAAGAGCCAGCAGGGAAAACTATGCCTTGTTCTATAGCTCTTTGGGAACCGCTTGCGTAGCCCCACAGACCTGGGGGCTGCAGGCTTTCCTGCTGCCTTCAGCCTCAAAAGCACCCCTTCCCACTTGGCGCCGCGCCAGACACAAAAATGGCCATCTGTCTGGAGATTGGTCCCACGCCCAAAGAGCCAGCAGGGAAAACTGTGCCTTGTTCTAAAGCTCTTTGGGAACCGTTTGCGTAGCCCCACACACCTGGGGGCTGCAGGCTTTCCTGCTGCCTTCAGCCTCAAAACCACCCTTTCCCACTTGGCGCCACGCCAGGCACAAAAATGGCCATATGTCTGGAGGTTAGTCCAACGTCCAAAGAGCCAGCAGGGAAAACTATGCCTTGTTCTATAGCTCTTTGGGAACCGCTTGCGTAGCCCCACACACCTGGGGGCTGCAGGCTTTCCTGCTGCCTTCAGCCTCAAAACCACCCTTTCCCACTTGGCGCCACGCCAGACACAAAAATGGCCTTATCTCTGAAGATTGGTCCCACGCCCAAAGAGCCAGCAGGGAAAACTATGCCTTGTTCTAAAGCTCTTTGGGAAGCGCTTGCGTAGCCCCACAGACCTGGGGGCTGCAGGCTTTCCTGCTGCCTTCAGCCTCAAAACCACCCTTTCCCACTTGGCGCCGCGCCAGACACAAAAATGGCATTATCTCTGGAGACTGGTCCCACGCCCAAAGAGCCAGCAGGGAAAACTATGCCTTGTTCTAAAGCTCTTTGGGAACCGCTTGCGTAGCCCCACAGACCTGGGGGCTGCAGGCTTTCCTGCTGCCTTCAGCCTCAAAACCACCCTTTCCCACTTGGTGCCGTGCCAGGCTCAAAAATGGCCACATCCCTGGAGAATGGTCCCACGCCCAAAGAGCCAGCAGGGAAAACTATGCCTTGTTCTAAAGCTCTTTGGGAACCGCTTGCGTAGCCCCACAGACCTGGGGGCTGCAGGCTTTCCTGCTGCCTTCAGCCTCAAAACCACCCTTTCCCACTTGGCGCCGCGCCAGGCCCAAAAATGGCCATCTGTCTGGAGATTGGTCCCATGCACAAAGAGAAAGCAGGGAAAACTATGCCTTGTTCTAAAGCTCTTTGGTAACCGCTTGCATAGCCCCACAGACCTGGGGGCTGCAGGCTTTCCTGCTGCCTTCAGCCCACTTGGTGCCGTGCCAGGCTCAAAAATGGCCATCTGTCTTGAAATTGGTACCACACCCAAAGAGCCAGCAGGGAAAACTATGCCTTGTTCTAAAGCTCTTTGGGAAGCGCTTGCGTAGCCCCACACACCTGCGGGCTGCAGGCTTTCCTGCTGCCTTCAGCCTCAAAACCACGCTTTCCCACTTGGCGCTGCGCCAGGCCCAAAAATGGCCATCTGTCTGGAGATTGGTCCCACGCCCAAAGAGCCAGCAGGGAAAACTATGCCTTGTTCTAAAGCTCTTTGGGAACCGCTTGCGTAGCCCCACACACCTGGGGGCTGCAGGCTTTCCTGCTGCCTTCAGCCTCAAAACCACCCTTTTGCACTTGGCGTCACGCCAGGCCCAAAAATGGCCATCTGTCTGGAGATTGGTCCCACACCCAAAGAGCCAGCAGGGAAAACTATGCCTTGTTCTATAGCTCTTTGGGAACCGCTTGCGTAGCCCCACAGACCTGGGGGCTGCAGGCTTTCCTACTGCCTTCAGCCTCAAAACCACCCTTTCCCACTTGGCGCCGCGCCAGGCCCAAAAATGGCCATCTGTCTGGAGATTGGTCCCACGCCCAAAGAGCCAGCAGGGAAAACTATGCCTTGTTCTAAAGCTCTTTGGGAACCGTTTGCGTAGCCCCACACACCTGGGGGCTGCAGGCTTTCCTGCTGCCTTCAGCCTCAAAAACACCCCTTCCCACTTGGCGGCGCGCCAGGCACAAAAATGGCCATATGTCTGGAGGTCAGTCCAACGTCCAAAGAGCCAGCAGGGAAAACTATGCCTTGTTCGAAAGCTCTTTGGGAACCGCTTGCGTAGCCCCACAGACCTGGGGGCTGCAGGCTTTCCTGCTGCCTTCAGCCTCAAAATCACCCCTTCCCACTTGGCGCCGCGCCAGGCCCAAAAATGGCCATCTGTCTGGAGATTGGTCCCACGCCCAAAGAGCCAGCAGGGAAAATTATGCCTTGTTCTCAAGCTCTTTGGTAACCGCTTGCATAGCCCCACAGACCTGGGGGCTGCAGGCTTTCCTGCTGCCTTCAGCCTCAAAACCACCCTTTCCCACTTGGTGCCGTGCCAGGCTCAAAAACGGCCACATCCCTGGAGAATGGTCCCACGCCCAAAGAGCCAGCAGGGAAAACTATGCCTTGTTCTAAAGCTCTTTGGGAACCGCTTGCGTAGCCCCACACACCTGGGGGCTGCAGGCTTTCCTGCTGCCTTCAGCCTCAAAACCACCCTTTCCCACTTGGCGCTGCGCCAGGCCCAAAAATGGCCATCTGTCTGGAGATTGGTCCCACGCCCAAAGAGCCAGCAGGGAAAACTATGCCTTGTTCTAAAGCTCTTTGGGAACCGCTTGCGTAGCCCCACAGACCTGGGGGCTGCAGGCTTTCCTGCTGCCTTCAGCCTCAAAACCACCCTTTCCCACTTGGCGCTGCGCCAGGCCCAAAAATGGCCATCTGTCTGGAGATTGGTCCCATGCACAAAGAGCCAGCAGGGAAAACTATGCCTTGTTCTAAAGCTCTTTGGGAACCGCTTGCGTAGCCCCACACACCTGGGGGCTGCAGGCTTTCCTGCTGCCTTCAGCCCACTTGGTGCCGTGCCAGGCTCAAAAATGGCCATCTGTTTGAGATTGGTACCACACCCAAAGAGCCAGCAGGGAAAACTATGCCTTGTTCTAAAGCTCTTTGGGAAGCGCTTGCGTAGCCCCACACACCTGGGGGCTGCAGGCTTTCCTGCTGCCTTCAGCCTCAAAACCACCCTTTCCCACTTGGCGCTGCGCCAGGCCCAAACATGGCCATCTGTCTGGAGATTGGTCCCACGCCCAAAGAGCCAGCAGGGAAAACTATGCCTTGTTCTAAAGCTCTTTGGGAACCGCTTGCGTAGCCCCACAGACCTGGGGGCTGCAGGCTTTCCTGCTGCCTTCAGCCTCAAAACCACCCTTTTGCACTTGGCGTCACGCCAGGCCCAAAAATGGCCATCTGTCTGGAGATTGGTCCCACACCCAAAGAGCCAGCAGGGAAAACTATGCCTTGTTCTATAGCTCTTTGGGAACCGCTTGCGTAGCCCCACACACCTGGGGGCTGCAGGCTTTCCTGCTGCCTTCAGCCTCAAAACCACCCTTTCCCACTTGGCGCCGCGCCAGGCCCAAAAATGGCCATCTGTCTGGAGATTGGTCCCACGCCCAAAGAGCCAGCAGGGAAAACTATGCCTTGTTCTCAAGCTCTTTGGGAACCGCTTGCGTAGCCCCACAGACCTGGGGGCTGCAGGCTTTCCTGCTGCCTTCAGCCTCAAAATCACCCCTTCCCACTTGGCGCCGCGCCAGGCCCAAAAATGGCCTTATCTCTGGAGACTGGTCCCACGCCCAAAGAGCCAGCAGGGAAAATTATGCCTTGTTCTCAAGCTCTTTGGGAACCGCTTGCGTAGCCCCACACACCTGCGGGCTGCAGGCTTTCCTGCTGCCTTCAGCCTCAAAACCACCCTTTCCCACTTGGTGCCGTGCCAGGCTCAAAAACGGCCACATCCCTGGAGAATGGTCCCACGCCCAAAGAGCCAGCAGGGAAAACTATGCCTTGTTCTAAAGCTCTTTGGGAACCGCTTGCGTAGCCCCACAGACCTGGGGGCTGCAGGCTTTCCTGCTGCCTTCAGCCTCAAAACCACCCTTTCCCACTTGGCGCCACGCCAGACACAAAAATGGCCTTATCTCTGGAGATTGGTCCCACACCCAAAGAGCCAGCAGGGAAAACTATGCCTTGTTCTATAGCTCTTTGGGAACCGCTTGCGTAGCCCCACACACCTGGGGGCTGCAGGCTTTCCTGCTGCCTTCAGCCTCAAAAGCACCCTTTCCCACTTGGCGCCGCGCCAGACACAAAAATGGCCATCTGTCTGGAGATTGGTCCCACGCCCAAAGAGCCAGCAGGGAAAACTATGCCTAGTTCTAAAGCTCTTTGGGAACCGCTTGCGTAGCCCCACACACCTGGGGGCTGCAGGCTTTCCTGCTGCCTTCAGCCTCAAAACCACCCTTTCCCACTTGGCGCCGCGCCAGGCACAAAAATGGCCATATGTCTGGAGGTTAGTCCAACGTCCAAAGAGCCAGCAGGGAAAACTATGCCTTGTTCTATAGCTCTTTGGGAACCGCTTGCGTAGCCCCACACACCTGGGGGCTGCAGGCTTTCCTGCTGCCTTCAGCCTCAAAACCACCCTTTCCCACTTGGCGCCACGCCAGACACAAAAATGGCCTTATCTCTGGAGATTGGTCCCACGCCCAAAGAGCCAGCAGGGAAAACTATGCCTTGTTCTAAAGCTCTTTGGGAACCGCTTGCGTAGCCCCACAGACCTGGGGGCTGCAGGCTTTCCTGCTGCCTTCAGCCTCAAAACCACCCTTTCCCACTTGGCGCCGCGCCAGACACAAAAATGGCCTTATCTCTGGAGACTGGTCCCACGCCCAAAGAGCCAGCAGGGAAAACTACGCCTTATTCTAAAGCTCTTTGGGAACCGCTTGCGTAGCCCCACAGACCTGGGGGCTGCAGGCTTTCCTGCTGCCTTCAGCCTCAAAACCACCCTTTCCCACTTGGTGCCGTGCCAGGCTCAAAAATGGCCACATCCCTGGAGAATGGTCCCACGCCCAAAGAGCCAGCAGGGAAAACTATGCCTTGTTCTAAAGCTCTTTGGGAACCGCTTGCGTAGCCCCACAGACCTGGGGGCTGCAGGCTTTCCTGCTGCCTTCAGCCTCAAAACCACCCTTTCCCACTTGGCGCCGCGCCAGGCCCAAAAATGGCCATCTGTCTGGAGATTGGTCCCATGCACAAAGAGCCAGCAGGGAAAACTATGCCTTGTTCTATAGCTCTTTGGTAACCGCTTGCGTAGCCCCACAGACCTGGGGGCTGCAGGCTTTCCTGCTGCCTTCAGCCCACTTGGTGCCGTGCCAGGCTCAAAAATGGCCATCTGTCTTGAAATTGGTACCACACCCAAAGAGCCAGCAGGGAAAACTATGCCTTGTTCTAAAGCTCTTTGGGAAGCGCTTGCGTAGCTCCACACACCTGCGGGCTGCAGGCTTTCCTGCTGCCTTCAGCCTCAAAACCACGCTTTCCCACTTGGCGCTGCGCCAGGCCCAAAAATGGCCATCTGTCTGGAGATTGGTCCCACGCCCAAAGAGCCAGCAGGGAAAACTATGCCTTGTTCTATAGCTCTTTGGGAACCGCTTGCGTAGCCCCACAGACCTGGGGGCTGCAGGCTTTCCTGCTGCCTTCAGCCTCAAAACCACCCTTTCCCACTTGGCGTCACGCCAGGCCCAAAAATGGCCATCTGTCTGGAGACTGGTCCCACACCCAAAGAGCCAGCAGGGAAAACTATGCCTTGTTCTATAGCTCTTTGGGAACCGCTTGCGTAGCCCCACAGACCTGGGGGCTGCAGGCTTTCCTGCTGCCTTCAGCCTCAAAAGCACCCCTTCCCACTTGGCGCCGCGCCAGACACAAAAATGGCCATCTGTCTGGAGATTGGTCCCACGCCCAAAGAGCCAGCAGGGAAAACTATGCCTAGTTCTAAAGCTCTTTGGGAACCGTTTGCGTAGCCCCACACACCTGGGGGCTGCAGGCTTTCCTGCTGCCTTCAGCCTCAAAACCACCCTTTCCCACTTGGCGCCGCGCCAGGCACAAAAATGGCCATATGTCTGGAGGTTAGTCCAACGTCCAAAGAGCCAGCAGGGAAAACTATGCCTTGTTCTATAGCTCTTTGGGAAACGCTTGCGTAGCCCCACACACCTGGGGGCTGCAGGCTTTCCTGCTGCCTTCAGCCTCAAAACCACCCTTTCCCACTTGGCGCCACGCCAGACACAAAAATGGCCTTATCTCTGGAGATTGGTCCCACGCCCAAAGAGCCAGCAGGGAAAACTATGCCTTGTTCTCAAGCTCTTTGGGAACCGCTTGCGTAGCCCCACAGACCTGGGGGCTGCAGGCTTTCCTGCTGCCTTCAGCCTCAAAACCACCCTTTCCCACTTGGCGCCGCGCCAGGCCCAAAAATGGCCATCTGTCTGGAGATTGGTCCCATGCACAAAGAGACAGCAGGGAAAACTATGCCTTGTTCTAAAGCTCTTTGGTAACCGCTTGCATAGCCCCACAGACCTGGGGGCTGCAGGCTTTCCTGCTGCCTTCAGCCCACTTGGTGCCGTGCCAGGCTCAAAAATGGCCATCTGTCTTGAAATTGGTACCACACCCAAAGAGCCAGCAGGGAAAACTATGCCTTGTTCTAAAGCTCTTTGGGAAGCGCTTGCGTAGCCCCACACACCTGGGGGCTGCAGGCTTTCCTGCTGCCTTCAGCCTCAAAACCACGCTTTCCCACTTGGCGCTGCGCCAGGCCCAAAAATGGCCATCTGTCTGGAGATTGGTCCCACGCCCAAAGAGCCAGCAGGGAAAACTATGCCTTGTTCTAAAGCTCTTTGGGAACCGCTTGCGTAGCCCCACAGACCTGGGGGCTGCAGGCTTTCCTACTGCCTTCAGCCTCAAAACCACCCTTTCCCACTTGGCGCCGCGCCAGGCCCAAAAATGGCCATCTGTCTGGAGATTGGTCCCACGCCCAAAGAGCCAGCAGGGAAAACTATGCCTTGTTCTAAAGCTCTTTGGGAACCGCTTGCGTAGCCCCACAGACCTGGGGGCTGCAGGCTTTCCTGCTGCCTTCAGCCTCAAAACCACCCCTTCCCACTTGGCGCCGCGCCAGGCACAAAAATGGCCATATGTCTGGAGGTTAGTCCAACGTCCAAAGAGCCAGCAGGGAAAATTATGCCTTGTTCTCAAGCTCTTTGGGAACCGCTTGCGTAGCCCCACAGACCTGGAGGCTGCAAGCTTTCCTGCTGCCTTCAGCCTCAAAACCACCCTTTCCCACTTGGTGCCGCACCAGACACAAAAATGGCCTTATCTCTGGAGATTGGTCCCACGCCCAAAGAGCCAGCAGGGAAAACTATGCCTTGTTCTAAAGCTCTTTGGGAACCGCTTGCGTAGCCCCACAGACCTGGGGGCTGCAGGCTTTCCTGCTGCCTTCAGCCTCAAAACCACCCTTTCCCACTTGGTGCCGTGCCAGGCTCAAAAATGGCCACATCCCTGGAGAATGGTCCCACGCCCAAAGAGCCAGCAGGGAAAACTATGCCTTGTTCTAAAGCTCTTTTGGAACCGCTTGCGTAGCCCCACACACCTGGGGGCTGCAGGCTTTCCTGCTGCCTTCAGCCTCAAAACCACCCTTTCCCACTTGGCGCCGCGCCAGGCACAAAAATGGCCATCTGTCTAGGAGATTAGTCCCACGCCCAAAGAGCCAGCAGGGAAAACTATGCCTTGTTCTAAAGCTCTTTGGGAACCGCTTGCGTAGCCCCACAGACCTGGGGGCTGCAGGCTTTCCTGCTGCCTTCAGCCTCAAAACCACCCTTTCGCACTTGGCGCCGCGCCAGACACAAAAATGGCCATCTGTCTGGAGATTGGTCCCACGCCCAAAGAGCCAGCAGGGAAAACTATGCCTTGTTCTAAAGCTCTTTGGGAACCGCTTGCGTAGCCCCACAGACCTGGGGGCTGCAGGCTTTCCTGCTGCCTTCAGCCTCAAAACCACCCTTTCCCACTTGGCGTCACGCCAGGCCCAAAAATGGCCTTATCTCTGGAGATTGGTCCCACGCCCAAAGAGCCAGCAGGGAAAACTATGCCTTGTTCTAAAGCTCTTTGGGAACCGCTTGCGTAGCCCCACACACCTGGGGGCTGCAGGCTTTCCTGCTGCCTTCAGCCTCAAAACCACCCTTTCCCACTTGGCGCTGCGCCAGGCCCAAAAATGGCCATCTGTCTGGAGATTGGTCCCATGCACAAAGAGCCAGCAGGGAAAACTATGCCTTGTTCTAAAGCTCTTTGGGAACCGCTTGCGTAGCCCCACACACCTGGGGGCTGCAGGCTTTCCTGCTGCCTTCAGCCCACTTGGTGCCGTGCCAGGCTCAAAAATGGCCATCTGTCTGGAGATTGGTCCCACGCCCAAAGAGCCAGCAGGGAAAACTATGCCTTGTTCTAAAGCTCTTTGGGAAGCGCTTGCGTAGCCCCACACACCTGGGGGCTGCAGGCTTTCCTGCTGCCTTCAGCCTCAAAACCACGCTTTCCCACTTGGCGCTGCGCCAGGCCCAAAAATGGCCATCTGTCTGGAGATTGGTCCCACGCCCAAAGAGCCAGCAGGGAAAACTATGCCTTGTTCTAAAGCTCTTTGGGAACCGCTTGCGTAGCCCCACAGACCTGGGGGCTGCAGGCTTTCCTGCTGCCTTCAGCCTCAAAACCACCCTTTCCCACTTGGCGCTGCGCCAGGCCCAAAAATGGCCATCTGTCTGGAGATTGGTCCCATGCACAAAGAGCCAGCAGGGAAAACTATGCCTTGTTCTAAAGCTCTTTGGTAACCGCTTGCGTAGCCCCACACACCTTGGGGCTGCAGGCTTTCCTGCTGCCTTCAGCCCACTTGGTGCCGTGCCAGGCTCAAAAATGGCCATCTGTTTGAGATTGGTACCACACCCAAAGAGCCAGCAGGGAAAACTATGCCTTGTTCTAAAGCTCTTTGGGAAGCGCTTGCGTAGCCCCACACACCTGGGGGCTGCAGGCTTTCCTGCTGCCTTCAGCCTCAAAACCACCCTTTCCCACTTGGCGCTGCGCCAGGCCCAAAAATGGCCATCTGTCTGGAGATTGGTCCCACGCCCAAAGAGCCAGCAGGGAAAACTATGCCTTGTTCTAAAGCTCTTTGGGAACCGCTTGCGTAGCCCCACAGACCTGGGGGCTGCAGGCTTTCCTGCTGCCTTCAGCCTCAAAACCACCCTTTTGCACTTGGCGTCACGCCAGGCCCAAAAATGGCCATCTGTCTGGAGATTGGTCCCACACCCAAAGAGCCAGCAGGGAAAACTATGCCTTGTTCTATAGCTCTTTGGGAACCGCTTGCGTAGCCCCACAGACCTGGGGGCTGCAGGCTTTCCTGCTGCCTTCAGCCTCAAAACCACCCTTTCCCACTTGGCGCCGCGCCAGACACAAAAATGGCCATCTGTCTGGAGATCGGTCCCATGCACAAAGAGCCAGCAGGGAAAACTATGCCTTGTTCTAAAGCTCTTTGGGAACCGTTTGCGTAGCCCCACAGACCTGGGGTCTGCAGGCTTTCCTGCTGCCTTCAGCCTCAAAACCACCCTTTCCCACTTGGCACCGCGCCAGGCCCAAAAATGGCCATCTGTCTGGAGATTGGTCCCACGCCCAAAGAGCCAGCAGGGAAAACTATGCCTTGTTCGAAAGCTCTTTGGGAACCGCTTGCGTAGCCCCACAGACCTGGGGGCTGCAGGCTTTCCTACTGCCTTCAGCCTCAAAACCACCCTTTCCCACTTGGCGCCGCGCCAGGCCCAAAAATGGCCATCTGTCTGGAGACTGGTCCCACGCCCAAAGAGCCAGCAGGGAAAACTATGCCTTGTTCTCAAGCTCTTTGGGAACCGCTTGCGTAGCCCCACAGACCTGGGGGCTGCAGGCTTTCCTGCTGCCTTCAGCCTCAAAACCACCCCTTCCCACTTGGCGCCGCGCCAGGCCCAAAAATGGCCACATCCCTGGAAAATGGTCCCACGCCCAAAGAGCCAGCAGGGAAAACTATGCCTTGTTCTAAAGCTCTTTGGGAACCGCTTGCGTAGCCCCACAGACCTGGGGGCTGCAGGCTTTCCTGCTGCCTTCAGCCTCAAAACCACCCTTTCCCACTTGGCGCCACGCCAGACACAAAAATGGCCTTATCTCTGGAGATTGGTCCCACGCCCAAAGAGCCAGCAGGGAAAACTATGCCTTGTTCTAAAGCTCTTTGGGAACCGCTTGCGTAGCCCCACAGACCTGGGGGCTGCAGGCTTTCCTGCTGCCTTCAGCCTCAAAACCACCCTTTTCCACTTGGCGTCACGCCAGGCCCAAAAATGGCCATCTGTCTGGAGACTGGTCCCACACCCAAAGAGCCAGCAGGGAAAACTATGCCTTGTTCTATAGCTCTTTGGGAACCGCTTGCGTAGCCCCACAGACCTGGGGCCTGCAGGCTTTCCTGCTGCCTTCAGCCTCAAAACCACCCTTTCCCACTTGGCGCCGCGCCAGACACAAAAATGGCCATCTGTCTGGAGATTGGTCCCACGCCCAAAGAGCCAGCAGGGAAAACTATGCCTTGTTCTAAAGCTCTTTGGGAACCGTTTGCGTAGCCACACACACCTGGGGGCTGCAGGCTTTCCTGCTGCCTTCAGCCTCAAAACCACCCTTTCCCACTTGGCGCCGCGCCAGGCCCAAAAATGGCCATCTGTCTGGAGGTTAGTCCAACGTCCAAAGAGCCAGCAGGGAAAACTATGCCTTGTTCTATAGCTCTTTGGGAACCGCTTGCGTAGCCCCACACACCTGGGGGCTGCAGGCTTTCCTGCTGCCTTCAGCCTCAAAACCACCCTTTCCCACTTGGCGCCACGCCAGACACAAAAATGGCCTTATCTCTGGAGATTGGTCCCACGCCCAAAGAGCCAGAAGGGAAAACTATGCCTTGTTCTAAAGCTCTTTGGGAACCGCTTGCGTAGCCCCACACACCTGGGGGCTGCAGGCTTTCCTGCTGCCTTCAGCCTCAAAACCACCCTTTCCCACTTGGCGCCGCGCCAGACACAAAAATGGCCTTATCTCTGGAGACTGGTCCCACGCCCAAAGAGCCAGCAGGGAAAACTATGCCTTGTTCTCAAGCACTTTGGGAACCGCTTGCGTAGCCCCACACACCTGGGGGCTGCAGGCTTTCCTGCTGCCTTCAGCCTCAAAACCACCCTTTCCCACTTGGCGCCGCGCCAGGCCCAAAAATGGCCATCTGTCTGGAGATTGGTCCCATGCACAAAGAGACAGCAGGGAAAACTATGCCTTGTTCTAAAGCTCTTTGGTAACCGCTTGCATAGCCCCACAGACCTGGGGGCTGCAGGCTTTCCTGCTGCCTTCAGCCCACTTGGTGCCGTGCCAGGCTCAAAAATGGCCATCTGTCTTGAAATTGGTACCACACCCAAAGAGCCAGCAGGGAAAACTATGCCTTGTTCTAAAGCTCTTTGGGAAGCGCTTGCGTAGCCCCACACACCTGGGGGCTGCAGGCTTTCCTGCTGCCTTCAGCCTCAAAACCACGCTTTCCCACTTGGCGCTGCGCCAGGCCCAAAAATGGCCATCTGTCTGGAGATTGGTCCCACGCCCAAAGAGCCAGCAGGGAAAACTATGCCTTGTTCTAAAGCTCTTTGGGAACCGCTTGCGTAGCCCCACAGACCTGGGGGCTGGAGGCTTTCCTACTGCCTTCAGCCTCAAAACCACCCTTTCCCACTTGGCGCCGCGCCAGCCACAAAAATGGCCATCTGTCTGGAGATTGGTCCCACGCCCAAAGAGCCAGCAGGGAAAACTATGCCTTGTTCTAAAGCTCTTTGGGAACCGCTTGCGTAGCCCCACAGACCTGGGGGCTGCAGGCTTTCCTGCTGCCTTCAGCCTCAAAACCACCCCTTCCCACTTGGCGCCGCGCCAGGCACAAAAATGGCCATATGTCTGGAGGTTAGTCCAACGTCCAAAGAGCCAGCAGGGAAAATTATGCCTTGTTCTCAAGCTCTTTGGGAACCGCTTGCGTAGCCCCACAGACCTGGAGGCTGCAAGCTTTCCTGCTGCCTTCAGCCTCAAAACCACCCTTTCCCACTTGGTGCCGCACCAGACACAAAAATGGCCTTATCTCTGGAGATTGGTCCCATGCCCAAAGAGCCAGCAGGGAAAACTATGCCTTGTTCTAAAGCTCCTTGGGAACCGCTTGCGTAGCCCCACAGACCTGGGGGCTGCAGGCTTTCCTGCTGCCTTCAGCCTCAAAACCACCCTTTCCCACTTGGTGCCGTGCCAGGCTCAAAAATGGCCACATCCCTGGAGAATGGTCCCACGCCCAAAGAGCCAGCAGGGAAAACTATGCCTTGTTCTAAAGCTCTTTTGGAACCGCTTGCGTAGCCCCACACACCTGGGGGCTGCAGGCTTTCCTGCTGCCTTCAGCCTCAAAACCACCCTTTCCCACTTGGCGCCGCGCCAGGCACAAAAATGGCCATCTGTCTAGGAGATTAGTCCCACGCCCAAAGAGCCAGCAGGGAAAACTATGCCTTGTTCTAAAGCTCTTTGGGAACCGCTTGCGTAGCCCCACAGACCTGGGGGCTGCAGGCTTTCCTGCTGCCTTCAGCCTCAAAACCACCCTTTCGCACTTGGCGCCGCGCCAGACACAAAAATGGCCATCTGTCTGGAGATTGGTCCCACGCCCAAAGAGCCAGCAGGGAAAACTATGCCTTGTTCTAAAGCTCTTTGGGAACCGCTTGCGTAGCCCCACACACCTGGGGGCTGCAGGCTTTCCTGCTGCCTTCAGCCTCAAAACCACCCTTTCCCACTTGGCGTCACGCCAGGCCCAAAAATGGCCTTATCTCTGGAGATTGGTCCCACGCCCAAAGAGCCAGCAGGGAAAACTATGCCTTGTTCTAAAGCTCTTTGGGAACCGCTTGCGTAGCCCCACACACCTGGGGGCTGCAGGCTTTCCTGCTGCCTTCAGCCCACTTGGTGCCGTGCCAGGCTCAAAAATGGCCATCTGTCTGGAGATTGGTCCCACGCCCAAAGAGCCAGCAGGGAAAACTATGCCTTGTTCTAAAGCTCTTTGGGAAGCGCTTGCGTAGCCCCACACACCTGGGGGCTGCAGGCTTTCCTGCTGCCTTCAGCCTCAAAACCACGCTTTCCCACTTGGCGCTGCGCCAGGCCCAAAAATGGCCATCTGTCTGGAGATTGGTCCCACGCCCAAAGAGCCAGCAGGGAAAACTATGCCTTGTTCTAAAGCTCTTTGGGAACCGCTTGCGTAGCCCCACAGACCTGGGGGCTGCAGGCTTTCCTGCTGCCTTCAGCCTCAAAACCACCCTTTCCCACTTGGCGCTGCGCCAGGCCCAAAAATCGCCATCTGTCTGGAGATTGGTCCCATGCACAAAGAGCCAGCAGGGAAAACTATGCCTTGTTCTATAGCTCTTTGGGAACCGCTTGCGTAGCCCCACAGACCTGGGGGCTGCAGGCTTTCCTGCTGCCTTCAGCCCACTTGGTGCCGTGCCAGGCTCAAAAATGGCCATCTGTTTGAGATTGGTACCACACCCAAAGAGCCAGCAGGGAAAACTATGCCTTGTTCTAAAGCTCTTTGGGAAGCGATTGCGTAGCCCCACACACCTGGGGGCTGCAGGCTTTCCTGCTGCCTTCAGCCTCAAAACCACCCTTTCCCACTTGGCGCTGCGCCAGGCCCAAAAATGGCCATCTGTTTGAGATTGGTACCACACCCAAAGAGCCAGCAGGGAAAACTATGCCTTGTTCTAAAGCTCTTTGGGAAGCGATTGCGTAGCCCCACACACCTGGGGGCTGCAGGCTTTCCTGCTGCCTTCAGCCTCAAAACCACCCTTTCCCACTTGGCGCTGCGCCAGGCCCAAAAATGGCCATCTGTCTGGAGATTGGTCCCACGCCCAAAGAGCCAGCAGGGAAAACTATGCCTTGTTCTAAAGCTCTTTGGGAACCGCTTGCGTAGCCCCACAGACCTGGGGGCTGCAGGCTTTCCTGCTGCCTTCAGCCTCAAAACCACCCTTTCCCACTTGGCGCTGCGCCAGGCCCAAAAATGGCCATCTGTCTGGAGATTGGTCCCACGCCCAAAGAGCCAGCAGGGAAAACTATGCCTTGTTCTAAAGCTCTTTGGGAACCGCTTGCGTAGCCCCACAGACCTGGGGGCTGCAGGCTTTCCTGCTGCCTTCAGCCTCAAAACCACCCCTTCCCACTTGGCGCCGCGCCAGGCACAAAAATGGCCATATGTCTGGAGGTTAGTCCAACGTCCAAAGAGCCAGCAGGGAAAATTATGCCTTGTTCTCAAGCTCTTTGGGAACCGCTTGCGTAGCCCCACAGACCTGGAGGCTGCAAGCTTTCCTGCTGCCTTCAGCCTCAAAACCACCCTTTCCCACTTGGTGCCGCACCAGACACAAAAATGGCCTTATCTCTGGAGATTGGTCCCATGCCCAAAGAGCCAGCAGGGAAAACTATGCCTTGTTCTAAAGCTCCTTGGGAACCGCTTGCGTAGCCCCACAGACCTGGGGGCTGCAGGCTTTCCTGCTGCCTTCAGCCTCAAAACCACCCTTTCCCACTTGGTGCCGTGCCAGGCTCAAAAATGGCCACATCCCTGGAGAATGGTCCCACGCCCAAAGAGCCAGCAGGGAAAACTATGCCTTGTTCTAAAGCTCTTTTGGAACCGCTTGCGTAGCCCCACACACCTGGGGGCTGCAGGCTTTCCTGCTGCCTTCAGCCTCAAAACCACCCTTTCCCACTTGGCGCCGCGCCAGGCACAAAAATGGCCATCTGTCTAGGAGATTAGTCCCACGCCCAAAGAGCCAGCAGGGAAAACTATGCCTTGTTCTAAAGCTCTTTGGGAACCGCTTGCGTAGCCCCACAGACCTGGGGGCTGCAGGCTTTCCTGCTGCCTTCAGCCTCAAAACCACCCTTTCCCACTTGGCGTCACGCCAGGCCCAAAAATGGCCTTATCTCTGGAGATTGGTCCCACGCCCAAAGAGCCAGCAGGGAAAACTATGCCTTGTTCTAAAGCTCTTTGGGAACCGCTTGCGTAGCCCCACACACCTGGGGGCTGCAGGCTTTCCTGCTGCCTTCAGCCCACTTGGTGCCGTGCCAGGCTCAAAAATGGCCATCTGTCTGGAGATTGGTCCCACGCCCAAAGAGCCAGCAGGGAAAACTATGCCTTGTTCTAAAGCTCTTTGGGAAGCGCTTGCGTAGCCCCACACACCTGGGGGCTGCAGGCTTTCCTGCTGCCTTCAGCCTCAAAACCACGCTTTCCCACTTGGCGCTGCGCCAGGCCCAAAAATGGCCATCTGTCTGGAGATTGGTCCCACGCCCAAAGAGCCAGCAGGGAAAACTATGCCTTGTTCTAAAGCTCTTTGGGAACCGCTTGCGTAGCCCCACAGACCTGGGGGCTGCAGGCTTTCCTGCTGCCTTCAGCCTCAAAACCACCCTTTCCCACTTGGCGCTGCGCCAGGCCCAAAAATGGCCATCTGTCTGGAGATTGGTCCCATGCACAAAGAGCCAGCAGGGAAAACTATGCCTTGTTCTATAGCTCTTTGGGAACCGCTTGCGTAGCCCCACAGACCTGGGGGCTGCAGGCTTTCCTGCTGCCTTCAGCCCACTTGGTGCCGTGCCAGGCTCAAAAATGGCCATCTGTTTGAGATTGGTACCACACCCAAAGAGCCAGCAGGGAAAACTATGCCTTGTTCTAAAGCTCTTTGGGAAGCGATTGCGTAGCCCCACACACCTGGGGGCTGCAGGCTTTCCTGCTGCCTTCAGCCTCAAAACCACCCTTTCCCACTTGGCGCTGCGCCAGGCCCAAAAATGGCCATCTGTCTGGAGATTGGTCCCACGCCCAAAGAGCCAGCAGGGAAAACTATGCCTTGTTCTAAAGCTCTTTGGGAACCGCTTGCGTAGCCCCACAGACCTGGGGGCTGCAGGCTTTCCTGCTGCCTTCAGCCTCAAAACCACCCTTTTGCACTTGGCGTCACGCCAGGCCCAAAAATGGCCATCTGTCTGGAGATTGGTCCCACACCCAAAGAGCCAGCAGGGAAAACTATGCCTTGTTCTATAGCTCTTTGGGAACCGCTTGCGTAGCCCCACAGACCTGGGGGCTGCAGGCTTTCCTGCTGCCTTCAGCCTCAAAACCACGCTTTCCCACTTGGCGCCGCGCCAGACACAAAAATGGCCATCTGTCTGGAGATCGGTCCCATGCACAAAGAGCCAGCAGGGAAAACTATGCCTTGTTCTAAAGGTCTTTGGGAACCGTTTGCGTAGCCCCACAGACCTGGGGTCTGCAGGCTTTCCTGCTGCCTTCAGCCTCAAAACCACCCTTTCCCACTTGGCGCCGCGCCAGGCCCAAAAATGGCCATCTGTCTGGAGATTGGTCCCACGCCCAAAGAGCCAGCAGGGAAAACTATGCCTTGTTCGAAAGCTCTTTGGGAACCGCTTGCGTAGCCCCACAGACCTGGGGGCTGCAGGCTTTCCTACTGCCTTCAGCCTCAAAACCACCCTTTCCCACTTGGCGCCGCGCCAGGCCCAAAAATGGCCATCTGTCTGGAGACTGGTCCCACGCCCAAAGAGCCAGCAGGGAAAACTATGCCTTGTTCTCAAGCTCTTTGGGAACCGCTTGCGTAGCCCCACAGACCTGGGGGCTGCAGGCTTTCCTGCTGCCTTCAGCCTCAAAACCACCCTTTCCAACTTGGTGCCGTGCCAGGCTCAAAATCGGCCACATCCCTGGAAAATGGTCCCACGCCCAAAGAGCCAGCAGGGAAAACTATGCCTTGTTCTAAAGCTCTTTGGGAACCGCTTGCGTAGCCCCACAGACCTGGGGGCTGCAGGCTTTCCTGCTGCCTTCAGCCTCAAAACCACCCTTTCGCACTTGGCGCCACGCCAGACACAAAAATGGCCTTATCTCTGGAGATTGGTCCCACGCCCAAAGAGCCAGCAGGGAAAACTATGCCTTGTTCTAAAGCTCTTTGGGAACCGCTTGCGTAGCCCCACAGACCTGGGGGCTGCAGGCTTTCCTGCTGCCTTCAGCCTCAAAACCACCCTTTCCCACTTGGCGCCGCGCCAGGCCCAAAAATGGTCATCTGTCTGGAGATTGGTCCCACACCCAAAGAGCCAGCAGGGAAAACTATGCCTTGTTCTATAGCTCTTTGGGAACCGCTTGCGTAGCCCCACAGACCTGGGGCCTGCAGGCTTTCCTGCTGCCTTCAGCCTCAAAACCACCCTTTCCCACTTGGTGCCGTGCCAGGCTCAAAAACGGCCACAACCCTGGAGAATGGTCCCACGCCCAAAGAGCCAGCAGGGAAAACTATGCCTAGTTCTAAAGCTCTTTGGGAACCGCCTGCGTAGCCCCACAGACCTGGGGGCTGCAGGCTTTCCTGCTGCCTTCAGCCTCAAAACCACCCTTTCCCACTTGGCGACGCGCCAGGCACAAAAATGGCCATCTGTCTGGAGATTGGTCCCACGCCCAAAGAGCCAGCAGGGAAAACTATGCCTTGTTCGAAAGCTCTTTGGGAACCGCTTGCGTAGCCCCACACACCTGGGGGCTGCAGGCTTTCCTGCTGCCTTCAGCCTCAAAACCACCCCTTCCCACTTGGCGCCGCGCCAGGCACAAAAATGGCCATATGTCTGGAGGTTAGTCCAACGCCCAAAGAGCCAGCAGGGAAAACTATGCCTTGTTCTATAGCTCTTTGGGAACCTCTTGCGTAGCCCCACACACCTGGGGGCTGCAGGCTTTCCTGCTGCCTTCAGCCTCAAAACCACCCTTTCCCACTTGGCGCCGCGCCAGGCCCAAAAATGGCCATCTGTCTGGAGATTGGTCCCACGCCCAAAGAGCCAGCAGGGAAAATTATGCCTTGTTCGAAAGCTCTTTGGGAACCGCTTGCGTAGCCCCACAGACCTGGAGGCTGCAAGCTTTCCTGCTGCCTGCAGCCTCAAAACCACCCTTTCCCACTTGGTGCCGCGCCAGACACAAAAATGGCCTTATCTCTGGAGATTGGTCCCACGCCCAAAGAGCCAGCAGGGAAAACTATGCCTTGTTCTAAAGCTCTTTGGGAACCGCTTGCGTAGCCCCACAGACCTGGGGGCTGCAGGCTTTCCTGCTGACTTCAGCCTCAAAACCACCCTTTCCCACTTGGTGCCGTGCCAGGCCCAAAAATGGCCACATCCCTGGAGAATGGTCCCACGCCCAAAGAGCCAGCAGGGAAAACTATGCCTTGTTCTAAAGCTCTTTGGGAACCGCTTGCGTAGCCCCACACACCTGGGGGCTGCAGGCTTTCCTGCTGCCTTCAGCCTCAAAACCACCCTTTCCCACTTGGCGCTGCGCCAGGCCCAAAAATGGCCATCTGTCTGGAGATTGGTCCCATGCACAAAGAGCCAGCAGGGAAAACTATGCCTTGTTCTAAAGCTCTTTGGGAACCGCTTGCGTAGCCCCACACACCTGGGGGCTGCAGGCTTTCCTGCTGCCTTCAGCCTCAAAACCACCCTTTCCCACTTGGCGCTGCGCCAGGCCCAAAAATGGCCATCTGTCTGGAGATTGGTCCCATGCACAAAGAGCCAGCAGGGAAAACTATGCCTTGTTCTAAAGCTCTTTGGGAACCGCTTGCGTAGCCCCACACACCTGGGGGCTGCAGGCTTTCCTGCTGCCTTCAGCCCACTTGGTGCCGTGCCAGGCTCAAAAATGGCCATCTGTTTGAGATTGGTACCACACCCAAAGAGCCAGCAGGGAAAACTATGCCTTGTTCTAAAGCTCTTTGGGAAGCGCTTGCGTAGCCCCACACACCTGGGGACTGCAGGCTTTCCTGCTGCCTTCAGCCTCAAAACCACCCTTTCCCACTTGGCGCTGCGCCAGGCCCAAAAATGGCCATCTGTCTGGAGATTGGTCCCACGCCCAAAGAGCCAGCAGGGAAAACTATGCCTTGTTCTAAAGCTCTTTGGGAACCGCTTGCGTAGCCCCACAGACCTGGGGGCTGCAGGCTTTCCTGCTGCCTTCAGCCTCAAAACCACCCTTTTGCACTTGGCGTCACGCCAGGCCCAAAAATGGCCATCTGTCTGGAGATTGGTCCCACACCCAAAGAGCCAGCAGGGAAAACTATGCCTTGTTCTATAGCTCTTTGGGAACCGCTTGCGTAGCCCCACAGACCTGGGGCCTGCAGGCTTTCCTGCTGCCTTCAGCCTCAAAAGCACCCTTTCCCACTTGGCGCCGCGCCAGACACAAAAATGGCCATCTGTCTGGAGATTGGTCCCACGCCCAAAGAGCCAGCAGGGAAAACTATGCCTAGTTCTAAAGCTCTTTGGGAACCGTTTGCGTAGCCACACACACCTGGGGGCTGCAGGCTTTCCTGCTGCCTTCAGCCTCAAAACCACCCTTTCCCACTTGGCGCCGCGCCAGGCACAAAAATGGCCATCTGTCTGGAGGTTAGTCCAACGTCCAAAGAGCCAGCAGGGAAAACTATGCCTTGTTCTATAGCTCTTTGGGAACCGCTTGCGTAGCCCCACACACCTGGGGGCTGCAGGCTTTCCTGCTGCCTTCAGCCTCAAAACCACCCTTTCCCACTTGGCGCCACGCCAGACACAAAAATGGCCTTATCTCTGGAGATTGGTCCCACGCCCAAAGAGCCAGAAGGGAAAACTATGCCTTGTTCTAAAGCTCTTTGGGAACCGCTTGCGTAGCCCCACACACCTGGGGGCTGCAGGCTTTCCTGCTGCCTTCAGCCTCAAAACCACCCTTTCCCACTTGGCGCCGCGCCAGGCCCAAAAATGGCCATCTGTCTGGAGATTGGTCCCATGCACAAAGAGACAGCAGGGAAAACTATGCCTTGTTCTAAAGCTCTTTGGGAACCGCTTGCGTAGCCCCACAGACCTGGGGGCTGCAGGCTTTCCTGCTGCCTTCAGCCTCAAAACCACCCTTTTGCACTTGGCGTCACGCCAGGCCCAAAAATGGCCATCTGTCTGGAGATTGGTCCCACACCCAAAGAGCCAGCAGGGAAAACTATGCCTTGTTCTATAGCTCTTTGGGAACCGCTTGCGTAGCCCCACAGACCTGGGGCCTGCAGGCTTTCCTGCTGCCTTCAGCCTCAAAAGCACCCTTTCCCACTTGGCGCCGCGCCAGACACAAAAATGGCCATCTGTCTGGAGATTGGTCCCACGCCCAAAGAGCCAGCAGGGAAAACTATGCCTAGTTCTAAAGCTCTTTGGGAACCGTTTGCGTAGCCACACACACCTGGGGGCTGCAGGCTTTCCTGCTGCCTTCAGCCTCAAAACCACCCTTTCCCACTTGGCGCCGCGCCAGGCACAAAAATGGCCATCTGTCTGGAGGTTAGTCCAACGTCCAAAGAGCCAGCAGGGAAAACTATGCCTTGTTCTATAGCTCTTTGGGAACCGCTTGCGTAGCCCCACACACCTGGGGGCTGCAGGCTTTCCTGCTGCCTTCAGCCTCAAAACCACCCTTTCCCACTTGGCGCCACGCCAGACACAAAAATGGCCTTATCTCTGGAGATTGGTCCCACGCCCAAAGAGCCAGAAGGGAAAACTATGCCTTGTTCTAAAGCTCTTTGGGAACCGCTTGCGTAGCCCCACACACCTGGGGGCTGCAGGCTTTCCTGCTGCCTTCAGCCTCAAAACCACCCTTTCCCACTTGGCGCCGCGCCAGGCCCAAAAATGGCCATCTGTCTGGAGATTGGTCCCACGCCCAAAGAGCCAGCAGGGAAAACTATGCCTTGTTCTAAAGCTCTTTGGTAACCGCTTGCATAGCCCCACAGACCTGGGGGCTGCAGGCTTTCCTGCTGCCTTCAGCCCACTTGGTGCCGTGCCAGGCTCAAAAATGGCCATCTGTCTTGAAATTGGTACCACACCCAAAGAGCCAGCAGGGAAAAATATGCCTTGTTCTAAAGCTCTTTGGGAAGCGCTTGCGTAGCCCCACACACCTGGGGGCTGCAGGCTTTCCTGCTGCCTTCAGCCTCAAAACCACGCTTTCCCACTTGGCGCTGCGCCAGGCCCAAAAATGGCCATCTGTCTGGAGATTGGTCCCACGCCCAAAGAGCCAGCAGGGAAAACTATGCCTTGTTCTAAAGCTCTTTGGGAACCGCTTGCGTAGCCCCACAGACCTGGGGGCTGCAGGCTTTCCTGCTGCCTTCAGCCTCAAAACCACCCTTTTGCACTTGGCGTCACGCCAGGCCCAAAAATGGCCATCTGTCTGGAGATTGGTCCCACACCCAAAGAGCCAGCAGGGAAAACTATGCCTTGTTCTATAGCTCTTTGGGAACCGCTTGCGTAGCCCCACAGACCTGGGGGCTGCAGGCTTTCCTACTGCCTTCAGCCTCAAAACCACCCTTTCCCACTTGGCGCCGCGCCAGGCCCAAAAATGGCCATCTGTCTGGAGATTGGTCCCACGCCCAAAGAGCCAGCAGGGAAAACTATGCCTTGTTCTAAAGCTCTTTGGGAACCGCTTGCGTAGCCCCACAGACCTGGGGGCTGCAGGCTTTCCTGCTGCCTTCAGCCTCAAAACCACCCCTTCCCACTTGGCGCCGCGCCAGGCACAAAAATGGCCATATGTCTGGAGGTTAGTCCAACGTCCAAAGAGCCAGCAGGGAAAACTATGCCTTGTTCTATAGCTCTTTGGGAACCGCTTGCGTAGCCCCACAGACCTGGGGGCTGCAGGCTTTCCTGCTGCCTTCAGCCTCAAAACCACCCTTTCCCACTTGGCGCCGCGCCAGGCCCAAAAATGGTCATCTGTCTGGAGATTGGTCCCACGCCCAAAGAGCCAGCAGGGAAAATTATGCCTTGTTCTAAAGCTCTTTGGGAACCGCTTGCGTAGCCCCACACACCTGGGGGCTGCAGGCTTTCCTGCTGCCTTCAGCCTCAAAACCACCCTTTCCCACTTGGTGCCGCGCCAGGCTCAAAAACGGCCACAACCCTGGAGAATGGTCCCACGCCCAAAGAGCCAGCAGGGAAAACTATGCCTTGTTCTAAAGCTCTTTGGGAACCGCCTGCGTAGCCCCACAGACCTGGGGGCTGCAGGCTTTCCTGCTGCCTTCAGCCTCAAAACCACCCTTTCCCACTTGGCGACGCGCCAGGCACAAAAATGGCCATCTGTCTGGAGATTGGTCCCACGCCCAAAGAGCCAGCAGGGAAAACTATGCCTTGTTCGAAAGCTCTTTGGGAACCGCTTGCGTAGCCCCACACACCTGGGGGCTGCAGGCTTTCCTGCTGCCTTCAGCCTCAAAACCACCCCTTCCCACTTGGCGCTGCGCCAGGCACAAAAATGGCCATATGTCTGGAGGTTAGTCCAACGCCCAAAGAGCCAGCAGGGAAAACTATGCCTTGTTCTATAGCTCTTTGGGAACCTCTTGCGTAGCCCCACACACCTGGGGGCTGCAGGCTTTCCTGCTGCCTTCAGCCTCAAAACCACCCTTTCCCACTTGGCGCCGCGCCAGGCCCAAAAATGGCCATCTGTCTGGAGATTGGTCCCACGCCCAAAGAGCCAGCAGGGAAAATTATGCCTTGTTCGAAAGCTCTTTGGGAACCGCTTGCGTAGCCCCACAGACCTGGAGGCTGCAAGCTTTCCTGCTGCCTTCAGCCTCAAAACCACCCTTTCCCACTTGGTGCCGCGCCAGACACAAAAATGGCCTTATCTCTGGAGATTGGTCCCACGCCCAAAGAGCCAGCAGGGAAAACTATGCCTTGTTCTAAAGCTCTTTGGGAACCGCTTGCGTAGCCCCACAGACCTGGGGGCTGCAGGCTTTCCTGCTGACTTCAGCCTCAAAACCACCCTTTCCCACTTGGTGCCGTGCCAGGCCCAAAAATGGCCACATCCCTGGAGAATGGTCCCACGCCCAAAGAGCCAGCAGGGAAAACTATGCCTTGTTCTAAAGCTCTTTGGGAACCGCTTGCGTAGCCCCACACACCTGGGGGCTGCAGGCTTTCCTGCTGCCTTCAGCCTCAAAACCACCCTTTCCCACTTGGCGCTGCGCCAGGCCCAAAAATGGCCATCTGTCTGGAGATTGGTCCCATGCACAAAGAGCCAGCAGGGAAAACTATGCCTTGTTCTAAAGCTCTTTGGGAACCGCTTGCGTAGCCCCACACACCTGGGGGCTGCAGGCTTTCCTGCTGCCTTCAGCCTCAAAACCACCCTTTCCCACTTGGCGCTGCGCCAGGCCCAAAAATGGCCATCTGTCTGGAGGTTAGTCCCATGCACAAAGAGCCAGCAGGGAAAACTATGCCTTGTTCTAAAGCTCTTTGGGAACCGCTTGCGTAGCCCCACACACCTGGGGGCTGCAGGCTTTCCTGCTGCCTTCAGCCCACTTGGTGCCGTGCCAGGCTCAAAAATGGCCATCTGTTTGAGATTGGTACCACACCCAAAGAGCCAGCAGGGAAAACTATGCCTTGTTCTAAAGCTCTTTGGGAAGCGCTTGCGTAGCCCCACACACCTGGGGGCTGCAGGCTTTCCTGCTGCCTTCAGCCTCAAAACCACGCTTTCCCACTTGGCGCTGCGCCAGGCCCAAAAATGGCCATCTGTCTGGAGATTGGTCCCACGCCCAAAGAGCCAGCAGGGAAAACTATGCCTTGTTCTAAAGCTCTTTGGGAACCGCTTGCGTAGCCCCACAGACCTGGGGGCTGCAGGCTTTCCTGCTGCCTTCAGCCTCAAAACCACCCTTTTGCACTTGGCGTCACGCCAGGCCCAAAAATGGCCATCTGTCTGGAGATTGGTCCCACACCCAAAGAGCCAGCAGGGAAAACTATGCCTTGTTCTATAGCTCTTTGGGAACCGCTTGCGTAGCCCCACAGACCTGGGGGCTGCAGGCTTTCCTGCTGCCTTCAGCCTCAAAACCACCCTTTCCCACTTGGCGCCGCGCCAGACACAAAAATGGCCATCTGTCTGGAGATTGGTCCCATGCACAAAGAGCCAGCAGGGAAAACTATGCCTTGTTCGAAAGCTCTTTGGGAACCGTTTGCGTAGCCCCACAGACCTGGGGTCTGCAGGCTTTCCTACTGCCTTCAGCCTCAAAACCACCCTTTCCCACTTGGCGCCGCGCCAGGCCCAAAAATGGCCATCTGTCTGGAGACTGGTCCCACGCCCAAAGAGCCAGCAGGGAAAACTATGCCTTGTTCTCAAGCTCTTTGGGAACCGCTTGCGTAGCCCCACAGACCTGGGGGCTGCAGGCTTTCCTGCTGCCTTCAGCCTCAAAACCACCCCTTCCCACTTGGCGCCGCGCCAGGCCCAAAAATGGCCATCTGTCTGGAGATTGGTCCCACGCCCAAAGAGCCAGCAGGGAAAATTATGCCTTGTTCTCAAGCTCTTTGGGAACCGCTTGCGTAGCCCCACACACCTGGGGGCTGCAGGCTTTCCTGCTGCCTTCAGCCTCAAAACCACCCTTTCCAACTTGGTGCCGTGCCAGGCTCAAAATCGGCCACATCCCTGGAAAATGGTCCCACGCCCAAAGAGCCAGCAGGGAAAACTATGCCTTGTTCTCAAGCTCTTTGGGAACCGCTTGCGTAGCCCCACAGACCTGGGGGCTGCAGGCTTTCCTGCTGCCTTCAGCCTCAAAACCACCCTTTCCCACTTGGCGCCGCGCCAGACACAAAAATGGCCTTATCTCTGGAGACTGGTCCCACGCCCAAAGAGCCAGCAGGGAAAACTACGCCTTATTCTAAAGCTCTTTGGGAACCGCTTGCGTAGCCCCACAGACCTGGGGGCTGCAGGCTTTCCTGCTGCCTTCAGCCTCAAAACCACCCTTTCCCACTTGGTGCCGTGCCAGGCTCAAAAATGGCCACATCCCTGGAGAATGGTCCCACGCCCAAAGAGCCAGCAGGGAAAACTATGCCTTGTTCTAAAGCTCTTTGGGAAGCGCTTGCGTAGCCCCACAGACCTGGGGGCTGCAGGCTTTCCTGCTGCCTTCAGCCTCAAAACCACCCTTTCCCACTTGGCGCCGCGCCAGGCCCAAAAATGGCCATCTGTCTGGAGATTGGTCCCATGCACAAAGAGACAGCAGGGAAAACTATGCCTTGTTCTAAAGCTCTTTGGTAACCGCTTGCATAGCCCCACAGACCTGGGGGCTGCAGGCTTTCCTGCTGCCTTCAGCCCACTTGGTGCCGTGCCAGGCTCAAAAATGGCCATCTGTCTTGAAATTGGTACCACACCCAAAGAGCCAGCAGGGAAAACTATGCCTTGTTCTAAAGCTCTTTGGGAAGCGCTTGCGTAGCCCCACACACCTGCGGGCTGCAGGCTTTCCTGCTGCCTTCAGCCTCAAAACCACGCTTTCCCACTTGGCGCTGCGCCAGGCCCAAAAATGGCCATCTGTCTGGAGATTGGTCCCACGCCCAAAGAGCCAGCAGGGAAAACTATGCCTTGTTCTAAAGCTCTTTGGGAACCGCTTGCGTAGCCCCACAGACCTGGGGGCTGCAGGCTTTCCTGCTGCCTTCAGCCTCAAAACCACCCTTTTGCACTTGGCGTCACGCCAGGCCCAAAAATGGCCATCTGTCTGGAGATTGGTCCCACACCCAAAGAGACAGCAGGGAAAACTATGCCTTGTTCTATAGCTCTTTGGGAACCGCTTGCGTAGCCCCACAGACCTGGGGGCTGCAGGCTTTCCTACTGCCTTCAGCCTCAAAACCACCCTTTCCCACTTGGCGCCGCGCCAGGCCCAAAAATGGCCATCTGTCTGGAGATTGGTCCCACGCCCAAAGAGCCAGCAGGGAAAACTATGCCTTGTTCTAAAGCTCTTTGGGAACCGCTTGCGTAGCCCCACAGACCTGGGGGCTGCAGGCTTTCCTGCTGCCTTCAGCCTCAAAACCACCCCTTCCCACTTGGCGCCGCGCCAGGCACAAAAATGGCCATATGTCTGGAGGTTAGTCCAACGTCCAAAGAGCCAGCAGGGAAAACTATGCCTTGTTCTATAGCTCTTTGGGAACCGCTTGCGTAGCCCCACAGACCTGGGGGCTGCAGGCTTTCCTGCTGCCTTCAGCCTCAAAACCACCCTTTCCCACTTGGCGCCGCGCGAGGCCCAAAAATGGTCATCTGTCTGGAGATTGGTCCCACGCCCAAAGAGCCAGCAGGGAAAATTATGCCTTGTTCTAAAGCTCTTTGGGAACCGCTTGCGTAGCCCCACACACCTGGGGGCTGCAGGCTTTCCTGCTGCCTTCAGCCTCAAAACCACCCTTTCCCACTTGGTGCCGTGCCAGGCTCAAAAACGGCCACAACCCTGGAGAATGGTCCCACGCCCAAAGAGCCAGCAGGGAAAACTATGCCTTGTTCTAAAGCTCTTTGGGAACCGCCTGCGTAGCCCCACAGACCTGGGGGCTGCAGGCTTTCCTGCTGCCTTCAGCCTCAAAACCACCCTTTCCCACTTGGCGTCGCGCCAGGCCCAAAAATGGCCATCTGTCTGGAGATTGGTCCCACGCCCAAAGAGCCAGCAGGGAAAACTATGCCTTGTTCGAAAGCTCTTTGGGAACCGCTTGCGTAGCCCCACACACCTGGGGGCTGCAGGCTTTCCTGCTGCCTTCAGCCTCAAAACCACCCTTTCCCACTTGGCGCCGCGCCAGGCTCAAAAACGGCCACATCCCTGGAGAATGTCCCACGCCCAAAGAGCCAGCAGGGAAAACTATGCCTTGTTCTAAAGCTCTTTGGGAACCGCTTGCGTAGCCCCACAGACCTGGGGGCTGCAGGCTTTCCTGCTGCCTTCAGCCTCAAAACCACCCTTTCCCACTTGGCACTGCGCCAGGCCCAAAAATGGCCATCTGTCTGGAGATTGGTCCCACGCCCAAAGAGCCAGCAGGGAAAACTATGCCTTGTTCTAAAGCTCTTTGGTAACCGCTTGCGTAGCCCTACAGACCTGGGGGCTGCAGGCTTTCCTGCTGCCTTCAGCCCACTTGGTGCCGTGCCAGGCTCAAAAATGGCCATCTGTCTTGAGATTGGTACCACACCCAAAGAGCCAGCAGGGAAAACTATGCCTTGTTCTAAAGCTCTTTGGGAAGCGCTTGCGTAGCCCCACACACCTGGGGGCTGCAGGCTTTCCTGCTGCCTTCAGCCTCAAAACCACCCTTTCCCACTTGGCGTCACGCCAGGCCCAAAAATGGCCATCTGTCTGGAGATTGGTCCCACACCCAAAGAGCCAGCAGGGAAAACTATGCCTTGTTCTAAAGCTCTTTGGGAACCGCCTGCGTAGCCCCACAGACCTGGGGGCTGCAGGCTTTCCTGCTGCCTTCAGCCTCAAAACCACCCTTTCCCACTTGGCGACGCGCCAGGCACAAAAATGGCCATCTGTCTGGAGATTGGTCCCACGCCCAAAGAGCCAGCAGGGAAAACTATGCCTTGTTCGAAAGCTCTTTGGGAACCGCTTGCGTAGCCCCACACACCTGGGGGCTGCAGGCTTTCCTGCTGCCTTCAGCCTCAAAACCACCCCTTCCCACTTGGCGCTGCGCCAGGCACAAAAATGGCCATATGTCTGGAGGTTAGTCCAACGCCCAAAGAGCCAGCAGGGAAAACTATGCCTTGTTCTATAGCTCTTTGGGAACCTCTTGCGTAGCCCCACACACCTGGGGGCTGCAGGCTTTCCTGCTGCCTTCAGCCTCAAAACCACCCTTTCCCACTTGGCGCCGCGCCAGGCCCAAAAATGGCCATCTGTCTGGAGATTGGTCCCACGCCCAAAGAGCCAGCAGGGAAAATTATGCCTTGTTCGAAAGCTCTTTGGGAACCGCTTGCGTAGCCCCACAGACCTGGAGGCTGCAAGCTTTCCTGCTGCCTTCAGCCTCAAAACCACCCTTTCCCACTTGGTGCCGCGCCAGACACAAAAATGGCCTTATCTCTGGAGATTGGTCCCACGCCCAAAGAGCCAGCAGGGAAAACTATGCCTTGTTCTAAAGCTCTTTGGGAACCGCTTGCGTAGCCCCACAGACCTGGGGGCTGCAGGCTTTCCTGCTGACTTCAGCCTCAAAACCACCCTTTCCCACTTGGTGCCGTGCCAGGCCCAAAAATGGCCACATCCCTGGAGAATGGTCCCACGCCCAAAGAGCCAGCAGGGAAAACTATGCCTTGTTCTAAAGCTCTTTGGGAACCGCTTGCGTAGCCCCACACACCTGGGGGCTGCAGGCTTTCCTGCTGCCTTCAGCCTCAAAACCACCCTTTCCCACTTGGCGCTGCGCCAGGCCCAAAAATGGCCATCTGTCTGGAGATTGGTCCCATGCACAAAGAGCCAGCAGGGAAAACTATGCCTTGTTCTAAAGCTCTTTGGGAACCGCTTGCGTAGCCCCACACACCTGGGGGCTGCAGGCTTTCCTGCTGCCTTCAGCCTCAAAACCACCCTTTCCCACTTGGCGCTGCGCCAGGCCCAAAAATGGCCATCTGTCTGGAGGTTAGTCCCATGCACAAAGAGCCAGCAGGGAAAACTATGCCTTGTTCTAAAGCTCTTTGGGAACCGCTTGCGTAGCCCCACACACCTGGGGGCTGCAGGCTTTCCTGCTGCCTTCAGCCCACTTGGTGCCGTGCCAGGCTCAAAAATGGCCATCTGTTTGAGATTGGTACCACACCCAAAGAGCCAGCAGGGAAAACTATGCCTTGTTCTAAAGCTCTTTGGGAAGCGCTTGCGTAGCCCCACACACCTGGGGGCTGCAGGCTTTCCTGCTGCCTTCAGCCTCAAAACCACGCTTTCCCACTTGGCGCTGCGCCAGGCCCAAAAATGGCCATCTGTCTGGAGATTGGTCCCACGCCCAAAGAGCCAGCAGGGAAAACTATGCCTTGTTCTAAAGCTCTTTGGGAACCGCTTGCGTAGCCCCACAGACCTGGGGGCTGCAGGCTTTCCTGCTGCCTTCAGCCTCAAAACCACCCTTTTGCACTTGGCGTCACGCCAGGCCCAAAAATGGCCATCTGTCTGGAGATTGGTCCCACACCCAAAGAGCCAGCAGGGAAAACTATGCCTTGTTCTATAGCTCTTTGGGAACCGCTTGCGTAGCCCCACAGACCTGGGGGCTGCAGGCTTTCCTGCTGCCTTCAGCCTCAAAACCACCCTTTCCCACTTGGCGCCGCGCCAGACACAAAAATGGCCATCTGTCTGGAGATTGGTCCCATGCACAAAGAGCCAGCAGGGAAAACTATGCCTTGTTCGAAAGCTCTTTGGGAACCGTTTGCGTAGCCCCACAGACCTGGGGTCTGCAGGCTTTCCTACTGCCTTCAGCCTCAAAACCACCCTTTCCCACTTGGCGCCGCGCCAGGCCCAAAAATGGCCATCTGTCTGGAGACTGGTCCCACGCCCAAAGAGCCAGCAGGGAAAACTATGCCTTGTTCTCAAGCTCTTTGGGAACCGCTTGCGTAGCCCCACAGACCTGGGGGCTGCAGGCTTTCCTGCTGCCTTCAGCCTCAAAACCACCCCTTCCCACTTGGCGCCGCGCCAGGCCCAAAAATGGCCATCTGTCTGGAGATTGGTCCCACGCCCAAAGAGCCAGCAGGGAAAATTATGCCTTGTTCTCAAGCTCTTTGGGAACCGCTTGCGTAGCCCCACACACCTGGGGGCTGCAGGCTTTCCTGCTGCCTTCAGCCTCAAAACCACCCTTTCCAACTTGGTGCCGTGCCAGGCTCAAAATCGGCCACATCCCTGGAAAATGGTCCCACGCCCAAAGAGCCAGCAGGGAAAACTATGCCTTGTTCTCAAGCTCTTTGGGAACCGCTTGCGTAGCCCCACAGACCTGGGGGCTGCAGGCTTTCCTGCTGCCTTCAGCCTCAAAACCACCCTTTCCCACTTGGCGCCGCGCCAGACACAAAAATGGCCTTATCTCTGGAGACTGGTCCCACGCCCAAAGAGCCAGCAGGGAAAACTACGCCTTATTCTAAAGCTCTTTGGGAACCGCTTGCGTAGCCCCACAGACCTGGGGGCTGCAGGCTTTCCTGCTGCCTTCAGCCTCAAAACCACCCTTTCCCACTTGGTGCCGTGCCAGGCTCAAAAATGGCCACATCCCTGGAGAATGGTCCCACGCCCAAAGAGCCAGCAGGGAAAACTATGCCTTGTTCTAAAGCTCTTTGGGAAGCGCTTGCGTAGCCCCACAGACCTGGGGGCTGCAGGCTTTCCTGCTGCCTTCAGCCTCAAAACCACCCTTTCCCACTTGGCGCCGCGCCAGGCCCAAAAATGGCCATCTGTCTGGAGATTGGTCCCATGCACAAAGAGACAGCAGGGAAAACTATGCCTTGTTCTAAAGCTCTTTGGTAACCGCTTGCATAGCCCCACAGACCTGGGGGCTGCAGGCTTTCCTGCTGCCTTCAGCCCACTTGGTGCCGTGCCAGGCTCAAAAATGGCCATCTGTCTTGAAATTGGTACCACACCCAAAGAGCCCAGCAGGGAAAACTATGCCTTGTTCTAAAGCTCTTTGGGAAGCGCTTGCGTAGCCCCACACACCTGCGGGCTGCAGGCTTTCCTGCTGCCTTCAGCCTCAAAACCACGCTTTCCCACTTGCGCTGCGCCAGGCCCAAAAAATGGCCATCTGTCTGGAGATTGGTCCCACGCCCAAAGAGCCAGCAGGGAAAACTATGCCTTGTTCTAAAGCTCTTTGGGAACCGCTTGCGTAGCCCCACAGACCTGGGGGCTGCAGGCTTTCCTGCTGCCTTCAGCCTCAAAACCACCCTTTTGCACTTGGCGTCACGCCAGGCCCAAAAATGGCCATCTGTCTGGAGATTGGTCCCACACCCAAAGAGACAGCAGGAAAACTATGCCTTGTTCTATAGCTCTTTGGGAACCGCTTGCGTAGCCCCACAGACCTGGGGGCTGCAGGCTTTCCTACTGCCTTCAGCCTCAAAACCACCCTTTCCCACTTGGCGCCGCGCCAGGCCCAAAAATGGCCATCTGTCTGGAGATTGGTCCCACGCCCAAAGAGCCAGCAGGGAAAACTATGCCTTGTTCTAAAGCTCTTGGGAACCGCTTGCGTAGCCCCACAGACCTGGGGGCTGCAGGCTTTCCTGCTGCCTTCAGCCTCAAAACCACCCCTTCCCCACTTGGCGCCGCGCCAGGCACAAAAATGGCCATATGTCTGGAGGTTAGTCCAACGTCCAAAGAGCCAGCAGGGAAAACTATGCCTTGTTCTATAGCTCTTTGGGAACCGCTTGCGTAGCCCCACAGACCTGGGGGCTGCAGGCTTTCCTGCTGCCTTCAGCCTCAAAACCACCCTTTCCCACACTTGGCGCCGCGCGAGGCCCAAAAATGGTCATCTGTCTGGAGATTGGTCCCACGCCCAAAGAGCCAGCAGGGAAAATTATGCCTTGTTCTAAAGCTCTTTGGGAACCGCTTGCGTAGCCCCACACACCTGGGGGCTGCAGGCTTTCCTGCTGCCTTCAGCCTCAAAACCACCCTTTCCCACTTGGTGCCGTGCCAGGCTCAAAAACGGCCACAAACCCTGGAGAATGGTCCCACGCCCAAAGAGCCAGCAGGGAAAACTATGCTGTTCTAAAGCTCTTTGGGAACCGCCTGCGTAGCCCCACAGACCTGGGGGCTGCAGGCTTTCCTGCTGCCTTCAGCCTCAAAACCACCTTTCCCACTTGGCGTCGCGCCAGGCCCAAAAATGGCCATCTGTCTGGAGATTGGTCCCACGCCCAAAGAGCCAGCAGGGAAAACTATGCCTTGTTCGAAAGCTCTTTGGGAACCGCTTGCGTAGCCCCACACACCTGGGGGCTGCAGGCTTTCCTGCTGCCTTCAGCCTCAAAACCACCCTTTCCCCACTTGGCGCCGCGCCAGGCTCAAAAACGGCCACATCCCTGGAGAATGTCCCACGCCCAAAGAGCCAGCAGGGAAAACTATGCCTTGTTCTAAAGCTCTTGGGAACCGCTTGCGTAGCCCCACAGACCTGGGGGCTGCAGGCTTTCCTGCTGCCTTCAGCCTCAAAACCACCCTTTCCCACTTGGCACTGCGCCAGGCCCAAAAATGGCCATCTGTCTGGAGATTGGTCCCACGCCCAAAGAGCCAGCAGGGAAAACTATGCCTTGTTCTAAAGCTCTTTGGTAACCGCTTGCGTAGCCCTACAGACCTGGGGGCTGCAGGCTTTCCTGCTGCCTTCAGCCCACTTGGTGCCGTGCCAGGCTCAAAAATGGCCATCTGTCTTGAGATTGGTACCACACACCCAAAGAGCCAGCAGGGAAAACTATGCCTTGTTCTAAAGCTCTTTGGGAAGCGCTTGCGTAGCCCCACACACCTGGGGGCTGCAGG